>NC_085137.1:154485196-154574159 GCF_035046485.1 Aedes albopictus | reverse complement strand
TTGTACACGTTCATTTTTATGAATATTATGCAACTCGTACAGTATCGGACAGTAAAATGGGTTTAGAGCAAGCGAATTTTAAAATTTTAGGGAAATTAGACCAATGCAAAATGTGTGACCATTCAGGCAGAAGGTTCAATTCTAGGCAATTTTCTCTTTACATAACTCAATCAATGCTGGGGCCCGTGGCGCAATTGGTCTCACGTTTGCTGCATAAGCAGATGGTCATGGGTTCGATCCCAGCTCCGGCACTTTCGTCAGTTGTTCTTTCTCCCAGAGAGCAGCTGACACTGACCCTCTTCTGAGCCCATGGCTGAAATGGGCCCAGATACTTGGACATCGGCGAACGGCAACCCATAACGGACCCCCCCCCCCTTGGACCGGAAAAAACAACAACCAACAGTCACACATCAACATCCTCGTGCTCACCATTCTACTATGATAGCGTAGGAAATGAATACAGCGCAACGGCAACAAGTTCAATGTAGTACAATTAGAATAGAATACATTTAGGCACTGTACAAAGTGTAAGTACCGCTTCGAATTGAAATCGCTCACGCAGTGCCCTAGTGGATAAAAGTGCTGTAAATTAGGTTAAGTGATTAAAGAATAAATAACTCAGTCAATTTCATACCAACTGACCAATTGATTTTCAAAACATTTTGAAATACTTTTAGAAAATCCTGGAGCAATTTCTTAATGAAAATGAAATCCCTGGACGATTTTGAATTGCTGGAGAAAACCGTTAAAGAATTTTTAAAGCAATCTTTGGACAAATTTAAATAGAAACTTCTTCTTCATGGGTCTACGTTCCCACTTGGACTTGGCCTGCCTCGCTTCAACTTAGTGTTCTTTGAGCACTTTCACAGTTATTAATTGAAGGGCTTTATTTGCCTGCCAATGAATGCATGAATTTGTATATTGTGTGACAATGATACACTATGTCCAGAGAGTCGAGAAAATTTTCCCAACTGGCATGGGAATCGAACCCACCGTCTCCGGATTGGCGATCCATGGCCTTAACCACTTGGTTAACTGGAGACCCCATAGAGATATATTTGGAGGGAATTCTGGAAAAAATAAAAATACTGAGTAATATTGCTTATATAAGCTGAATAATGTCTGAAGGAATCTCTTTATGGATTTCTACTGTAATTTCTGAAGAATTTGCTACTGGAACCATCGAACAGCATCATAGCCAATAATCTTTGAGGAGATACTTGAAAAAAAAACCTGTAGACGTTTTTTCAGGAATTTCCAAAAAATACCTTTAAAATTGTCTAAAGGGAACCCCGAAGAAGTTCATGAAATTGAATGATTTCCCTGGAAAAGTTCTGTAGAAAAGTATCTCTTGAGAAAACCAAGAAAAATTTCTAAAAGAGTACCTGGAAAAATATCTTAAAGGGTACACGAAAGAATTGGATAGGAAAAAAAAATGCAGAAGAGTCTTTGGAACGTTTTATGGAGGTATTCGTGAAAGATTTGCTGAATAAATAACACAGCGCAACATTTTTTTGTCTCAAGAGCAAACTTATGTGTCTCTGACAGATTTTGGGCCACTGAATCCGAATCCGGGCTCAGATTTGCTCCAGCACGTCATAATTTTGAGCTATACCCCAATTTATAGGGCAAAATATGCGATTTTGAGCTTTTTTGACTGCCAGCCATTAAGCATGGAAATATTTTTTTTAACAACAAAAAGGTAAATTGGTCAATTAACATCTACATTAACGACTCATGCAAAATATTTCGTTTTACCAAATCAAATTGGTAGTTTTAAGAGATTTATGTTAGGTACGATATTTCCCATACAAGTCACCCTCCAAAAGTTGCATGCAAGTTTACTTACTAACATAAAATGCTTAAATCTATCAAATTTGATTTAGTAAAACAAAATATTTTGCATGAGTCGTTAATTTAGATGTTAATTGACCAACTGACCTTTTGAATGTTAAAAAAAAATATTTCCATGCTTAATGGTTGGCGGTCAAAAAAGCCCAAAATAGCATATTTTGCCCTATAAATTGGGGTATAGCTCAAAACTGTGACGTGCTAGTGCCAAAATCTGTCAGAGACACATAAGTTTGCTCTTGAGATAGACCAAAAGTTATTTTTTGTTACGCTGTGTAATGGAATAAATGAGGAAATTTCGGAAGGAATTCTCGTAAGGGTTTTCAGGGGAAATACTCGGGAAACTTTTGGAGGAGTCCCGAGAGGAATACCTAAAGCAGGTTTTTTTTTAATGAATCCCTGAAGGATGTTCTTTGGATTCTCAAGAATCCTGAATTTTGAAAGGTAATCTGAATCTCAGATATTCTAAGGAAATTACAAGATATATTTCTGAAAAATAAAATCCATGGACCATCTGAGGAAGAATATTGAAGGTTTTCTAAAGGAGCTCTTGAAAAAACTGGAAGAAACTCTAGACGAGCTTCTGAAGAAAGCTCCGAAGATATAAATTCCTTTCAAATATATTTAAAGAAATCCCTGTTTTTTTTTTGTATTCAATGAAATTTTCTCGAAAGAACCCCTGAAGGAATCCATGTAACAATTAAGGAAGCAATTGATAGAAGACTTTCTACAGAAAATCTTTGAAAAAATTCTGAAAGATAACCTAGATGTTAAGGAGTATTGAAATAATTACAAGAGGAATTTCTGTGGGTGGCCCCGGAAGAATTTTTTTCAGAATTCCTGAAGGTTTTTTTTTTTAATCACTGGAGATATTTCCGAGAGAATACAAGGAAGATCTTCCAAAAGCACTCCAGAAAAGATTTCCGAAAGAAAACGTGGTTAATTTTCTCCAAGAATACATGCAGGGATTACTTTGTAAATCTAAAGTTTTTCTCAGGAATCCTTGAAACAAATTCTGGAGAAATTTTTAGAGGAATTGTTAAGGAAACTTTGGAAGAATTTCCGTAAAATAGGAAGATTTTCTGAAACATCCCTCGACAAATTTCTGTAAAAACCTTTAGACGAATTTCTAGAGAAGTATGTGGGGAAAAAATCGAGAAAAACAGATAGATTTTAAAATCAATATCGGGAGCATATTTGAATATTTTATTAAAGAACCCCCGGAAAGAATTCTTAGGGAATTTTAGGGAAAATATTCGCATAAAAAACTAAGTGAAATTTTGGTAGGAATCATAAGACAAATTCCTAAATACATCTCTGGAAAACATTCTGAAAGACCCCGGTAAAATATCTAAAAAACATGAAAGGTTTTCAAGAGAAATCCTCATGCAAGTTTCTGTAAAAAATTCTGGAATTTCTGAAGAGGAATTATTGAAGCAATTCATACCAGATTTGCTTGTATAATTTTCTGTGAAATGGAAATTTATGTTAAATTTCTGAAGAAATACCTGGATCAATTTCCGATGATATCCCGTAAGAAAATTTAATAATAGATCTTTGGAAGATTTTTAAAAAATAAGGCGGAGTTTTTAGAAAAATATCGGAAAATGCCTCTTCAGATATTTCTAAAAAAAAAATCAAAAATCATCGGATAATCTGGACGATCCTCTAGAAGATCCCTGGTGAAAATTTTAAATTAATTCCTTGAAGAATTTCAGAAAAATTCCCAGAAATTTTCGAAACAACTACAGGAACAATTTCCAAAGAAATTCGTTGAGGAATTTCCTAAGCAATCCACGCAAGATTTTCTAAATGATTACTTTCTGAAATTTTCGAAGGTATCGAAAGAATTGAAAGAATTTCCTGAGGAATTTGTGAAGAAAGTTTTGAAAGATTTTTTCAAGTAATCTGGAATTTCTGATGGAATCGCTGAAGTTACATCCAAAGGTTTATTTCTTTTCTTTAGAGAAGTTTCTATATGTGTAAAAAAACTTCCGAATGAAGCCCAGAAAGATTTTTAGAAAAAATCTCGGGAGGTACTTATGAAGAAATCCTGTGAATCTCTGGAAAAAGAAAATATTTTAGGGAATCCATGAAAGATTTTCTGATGAAACACTTGGAAAAATTTCTGTAGGAATCAGTAGACAAATTTGTGAGGTTTCGGAAAACTATCTGAAAGCCCACTGGAGAAATTTGTGAAATGAAATTTATGGAAGAATTTCTACAAAAATTCTCCCACAAGTTTCTGTGAGAATATCTAGAGTTTCCGAAGACATTCATGGAGGAATGTTTGAAACAATTCACACCAGGTTTTTTTTTGTATAATTATTTGTAAAATAGAACATTTCATTAAGTTTTTAAAGGAATACCTGGATGAATATCGAAACTTATCGAAATTGAATAAATAAACTTTGCAAGGTTTAAAAAATTGGAAGAATCCGTGGAGAAATATCAGAAGGCACCTCAATATATGTTTAAAAAAAAAATAGTAAAATCATCAGAGAATCCATCCAAAATGTTTTTAAAGGATTCTATGAAAATCCCTGGTGTATTTATCAAAAAAAATCTAGAAGAAATTCAGCAGGAATCCCTGGAGTTTTGCAAAGAATCCCTGTGAGAAATTTTTGAAGAAATTGAAAGAGGAATTTTATAAGCAATTCATGCAAGATTTTCCAACATATTTTTTTCAGGAAATTTCAGCAGTATCCTTAGAGAAATTTCTTAATGAATCGTCGGAGCAAGTTTTGAAAAAATTTCTGATAATCTCGGAAAAATTTCTCAAGTGATCTCCTATAGATCTAAAAAAAAGTGGAGAAATATCTGAAAAAATTTCGGGTGGAATTTCTGAAGGAATCGCTGTAAATACTTCCTAAGGTATGTTCCGTTTTCTTGGAAAGTTTTATAATGCAATCCCCGAATAAATTACCGAAAAAATTCTAACGGAAACTTCTGTAGGAGTGCCCGGAAAAAGTTCTTCATAAATCCATGGAAGATTTTGTGAAAGAATTGCTGGAGGAATTTCCGGAAGAATCGATGAATGATTTTCTAAAACAATCCCAGGAAGGATTTCCTGGTTGATTTCCTACAGGAATCCTAGGAGGAATAACTTAGTTAATCTATGGAAAGTATTCTTTAAGAATCCTTGGAACTATTTCTGAAGTAATCTCTTGAGGAGTTTCCAAAGAAAACTTTATGGATTTTCTATAAAAAAAATTTAAAAGAAATTTCTTAACCAACCCACGGGAGTTATTCTGAATAATTCTTCGACAAATTTCTGGGAAATACTTTAAGTGAATCTCTTGAGAAAAATGTGAAAAAAATCTTTCGAATGAACCAAACAAAGATTTAAAAAAAGAATCTCGGATGAAATTTATGAATTATTTTTCAAAGAAGATTTTTTTAGGAAATCCATGCAAGATTTTCTGATGTTACAATTGGTGAGTTTTCTATTGGAATTATAAGATAAATAAAATTATAAGATAAATAATAATTCTGTGTGCCCCTCCTGGAGGAATTTCTAAAAAAAAATCCATGGAAGGTCTTCTAAAAGAATTCTCAAAGATATATGTAGAAGAATTCCTGGGGGAGTTTATGAAGAAATTCATGGATGAGTTTTGGAGCCATTCATGCAAGGTTTTCTTGTGTAATTCTTTGCGAAATGGAGCAGCCATCTGATGAACCTCTGAAGGAATATCTGTATAAACTTCTGAAGATATCCCAGAAGAAGAAATTCCTGCAGGAATTTCTGAGGGAAGTCTTGAAAGATTTTATGATAATCTCGGAAGAATTCTTGCAGGAATCTCCTAAGAACTTCAAAGAAATCCCCGGAGAAATTTCTGAAAAAAAAATCCTGATGGAATTTCAACTGAAATCGCTGAGGAAACATCCAAAAGAATATTCATTTGGAGGAATTTGTAAAGGAATCTTTGGAAGATTTTGAACCGAATTTCTGATTAAATTACTTCCAAAATTCTAAGTGGTCTTAAGAATTCCTGGAAGTTTTTTTCAAGAATCGCTGAAGGGATTTCCGGAAGAATCCGTGAATTCCAAACAGGTTCAATTTAAAATTTCCGGGTTGATTTTTTGATGGAATCCTTGGAGGACTAACTGAGTTAAGTGAAAAGTTTTCCTTAGGGATCCTTGGAACAATTTCTGGTGAAATCTCCAGGCAAATTTTGAAAGGAAACTGCGGAAGAATGTTTGTAGAAAGAAGATTCTGAAGCTACCCACAAGAGCTTTTGTTTTAAATCCCTCGAGACAATTCCGTGAGAGCCTCTATACGAATTACCGTAGAAAATTTTCAAACAAATCCTAGAAATGTTTTAAGAAAGAATACCGGGAGGAAACTATGAATGAATTTTTGAAAGATTTTCATAGATAATATTTGAAAGACAATTTTAGAGAATACACGGGAGATTTTCTAATATATCTGGTGAAATCTTTAGACAAAATTCTGAAAAAAATCTTGAACATAGTGAGCTTTCACCGGTAGATTTTTGAAAAAAAAAATACATGGAAGGTTTTCTTAGAAAAAAACATCCAAAAAATTCTTTAAAAGTTCCTGAAAAAGTTTTTTAAAGAAATTAATGGGAAAAAGCTTTTAAGAAATCCATGCAAGGTTTTCCGATACAGCTCATCATCAAATGGAAAAACCGTCTGTTTAATTTCTTCAGTAATTCCTGGATACAATTATTAGAAAATTCCAGACAAAACAAACTTTGATAGATTTTTTGAAAATAAATAGGAATCTATGGATAAGTTTCCAAAGGAATCTCTTGAAGAATTTCTAAAACAAAATTTGGATGGTGATCGGAAATATCACTTTAAGGATTTCTGAAGGAATACGTGAAAGATCCATGGTGCAATTTTTGAATAAATGTTTAGAAGAATACCAGAGGGAATCCCGTTACGGCTAAACACATTTTCAACCTAATTCCTGAAGAAATTTCTGAAGATATCCATGGAGGAATTTTCAAAATCTATGGCGGAATTTCTGAAGCAATCCACGTTTTTCCGAAAAAAAAACACTTTTAAATTTGTAGAGGTATCTATACCCAATGAATGGAAGGTATCGTGTGTTCCATCTACAAAAAGGGCGGCAAGTTGGATTACGGGAACTACCGCGTGATCACACTACTCAGCACTGCCTACAGTATACTCTCACAAATCGTATGCCGCCATCTATCACAGATTGCAAGTGAGTTCGTGGGGCAATATCAGGCTGGATTCATGGGTGAACGCACTACAACGGACCAGATGTTCGCCATCCGCCAGGTGTAGCAGAAATGCCGCGTATACAACGTGCCCACATATCACTTGTTCATGGATTTTAAATCTATCAATCGATCGTGACCCGTTATGGCAGATTATGCACGAATTCAGATTCCCGGATAAACTGACATGATTATTCAAGATGAAGATGTATCGAGAGATGTGCGTAGTTCGAGTATCAGGATCACTTCATTATTTTGCAGCTCAGTTGAAATATATAATTAATGCAAAAAAGTCGATTCATACAAATACCACACATTTAATTATTATATCACAGTGATTCATCACAGAATGTCTAGATCCACTCTCAGCTTTTGAGCTATTTGCATTAATTGCTTTGCTTACTTATATGTTTATGTATATTTGTTTCGATAATATCTTGTTTTATACTTCAAGATGCACAAGAGCATCAGATCCAATTGTCAATCTTTTTTCTTAAGGAACGCCACCTGGAAAACTTTCTCAATCCACTTTATTCCAACTCTGTCCACATTTGATTGCCTGGCTCCATGAGAATAATATGTTTATCTTCATACCACAAGCTATGGTTTCATCAAGTCTTTGTTCTTGCACCGTTTCCTGAATTAGCCTGCTTGGAAGCCACATTCTACAATTTCCTCCTAAGAAATCTCCTGAACACAGTAGTAGCAGCTCGGCTCAAGATGATGACGATGGCGACGACAATGGCAATGGACATATGCACTGTACAACGCAACTCACCAGACAAAACAGGAAAAACCACAAGGGAAAAGGAAACGCAATCCCATCTCATCTGGCTATTCCGGAACTTGGACGGACGGAATGCATACAAATGTCCACAGTCATAAATTTAAATTTACCAAAGAATGCTTGCATCCATTGGAATAATACCCTCCCTCGGTGCAGTAGCAGCAGCAGCGCCCAGGACACCACCGCACGGATAAGATAAGGAAACTCTTGGGCCGGCTTGGACTGAGTAACGTCCTCTTCGTCGTCGTCGTCGTCGTCGGCGGCGGCGGCAAAAGGATAAATGACTCCAGTGGTCAATGGAGCGAGTGATGTTATCCTTCGGTGAACGTGTGTGTGTGTACTGTTGTAGCCAGTAATGATATCATTGGAGATTTGTTGTTCCATTGGCCAGGTCAGGAAAAACAGAGATATGTATGTATGTTTGTTTGCTGCTTACTTGATCTCCGGGAAAGTTCGTTCGGCTTCAGTGGCTCTCATTCCGAGGAAATGATGATTTATAGCTTGCCATGGGAATTGATGAGTGTGGTATTTACCGGCCAGCCAGCAGTTCTGGGAACTTTTCGAGCAACATTATGAAATTATTGCGTTTAGTTAATCATTATTGCAGAAAGGCTATCTCCAGAGCGATGGTCAAAGAAGTGGGTAGGACATTTTAGAAATATTTAGCCGGGCAAGTTTATCTCGGAGTCCACACAATTCACTTCCCTACTGAAGAAAGAACTCACAAATTGTAGTTTTGTCTGGTATGAGATTCAATCCCAGGTCATCGGCGTGAAAGGCATACGAAAATTTTTCTCTGTGACTCACTCAAAGTGCAAATTTTCGGTTATACCAATCCGTGTGGTCAATTATGAATTTCAAATAATTCAACGTACATAGGGTATATGTACCATTCCTTGGCCTATTTTGCAACCTGCCTTGACCATTGTGACCATAAATAATGAATTAATAGCACTAGAAATAATATGTTGACCCTATTACATACTCTAGGCAATGCATGTTTCTACAATTGGAAGTAAACTAACGAACGCAAATATTCAAGAATGAACTTAATTAAGTTGAAAAGATTCGATGCGATGGTATACAACGTTGGTCTTTGGTTCAAAAAATGGCCTATTAGTGGATACAACGTTGGCCTATTGCTTTCCATGCACTAGAACCACTAATTATCTAATTTTTCAATATTTCTGCTGAAGTATTATCTCTGTTTGATCACCAATCTTACTTTTAAATTTCATTTTCGGAGCCAAATTTTCAAAAAGTTATAAATAAAGCACTTAAACTAAAGTTCTTTCTTAATTTAGTAACGAAAACAACGCAACCCTATTATTGTGTAATATTTTTTCAATCACCGCACACAAAATCTTTCTTCCTGTTCGTTCTTTCTGGTTCTTACGCAAGAAATGTTGTTGACGTCTTTTCATCGGTGTTTTGACGTCACTTTACGGATGGGCCACGATGTGGGTACATAGTGAAAAAAATGTCCTCAATATTCGGCCCACATTCAATTTGTAAAATAGTTATTATTCGTTGAAATCAAATACACAATTTCAAAATAGCGTCTTTGACCATCGCATCAAATGTTCAGTTATTGAAAAGTCCTTTCGAAATATTCCAGAATCATGCCATTTATGATCATGTGTATAGACTACCCACTAAACCAAAGAATCATGGCGTCTACAAAAGCTAAACAAAGTGACATTTTCATTCAATTTTAATGTTCCAAAGTGCTAAAATTTAAACGAAATGTTACAGTTGTTTAGCGCAAAGCTTTTCCGATATCCAGTTATGCGTGTTTGTTTGAGTTTTCGGTTTACGTTGAGATAGGCCGAACGAGGTGACTATGCCAACGAAGCATCCCGATACCCTATGTACAGATGAGTAAATAATTGGTTAAATTGGAAAAACATCCACAGCTCAGGTGAGATTTGAACTCACGACCCTTATTCGCTAGACAAGTGCTTTACCAACTAAGCTACCGAGCCAATTAATGACCCGGCAACTTAGTTGTCATAAGGTTCAATTCTAATCTCATCGATCTATATCATCTTCCCCTAAACCGCAAATATAACCATCTCTGTTGTACGTATGTACATATGTATGGATTGGTATTACCGAAAATTTGCACTTTGAGTGAGTCGTTTTCGGGCATCTACCTCAACTGTACCCGGGTAGAAGAAAATAACTAACGAAGATCAAATTTTGCCATTAAAAATGAATAGCTGAATGGCAGAATTTGTTATTGGTTTGTTGGGAATAAGAGCTAAAAGAACAAAAATAATAACAGACTTTGTACCGGAAAATAATCAACAATTACTAATTTTGTCCTTATAAGAACAAACCAAGGACAAAATATTTCAAAATGGAGAATAACTGAATAAGTTATTATGGAGTTATTCAGAACAAAGTAAGAACACAATAAGTTATTTTGAATAAGATCATCATAATTGTGAATTTTGTTCTTATGATTGAAAAAAACTGTATTGTAAGTTCTGAAATGTTTTGTCCTTGGTTTGTTCTTATAAGGACAAAATTAGTTATTATCTACTTTTTTCTGGAACAAAGTGAGTTATTATTTTTTTGTACTTTTAGCACTTATTTCCAACAAACCAATAACTAAATTTGCTCTTCATAAATATACCATTTTGATATAAAATAAATACTAAATAACTCATCAATAGCAAAACAAGTTATGATTGCAAAATATGCAATTAGGATGTTATTTTACTTAGGATGCTCAGAATAACTTATTTTCCCATGTTTGCATATTTTGTTATTATTCAGTTATTTATTGTTACTCAATAATAACTCAGAAATAACAAATTTTACAATGATAATATTTTTTGTTCTTGGCGAGTTATTTAGTGTTATCCATAAAAAATATAAGAATGATAAAATGAGATATGATGGCAAAATTTGTTATTATTTTGTCATTGGTTTGTTCTTCGCCTCTACCCGGGTAGTTATCCGTCGTGTCGTATCAAACAGAATGCGAACGACGCGTTTGATCGCCTTCCAGGTAGCAACTGTTCTTCCTCTACAAGTTGTTGGGGAAGCGGTGCCTGTACGATAGGCAAACAGTTTCAAACAATAAACAAATCGCTTTCGCTCTTCGTACATTTGTACAATAGAGATGGTTATATTTACGGTTTAGGGGAAGATGATATAGATCGATGAGATTAGAATTGAACCTTATGACAACTAAGTTGCCGGGTCATTAATTGGCTCGGTAGCTTAGTTGGTAAAGCACTTGTCTAGCGAATAAGGGTCGTGAGTTCAAATCTCACCTAAGCTGTGGATTTTTTCCCAATTTAACCAATAATTTACCTATCTGTACATATATACGTTGAGTTATTTGAAATTCATTTCTCTGTGATTTTTCTCATTAAATATGCACAAAAATATCACTACTGGACTGGATGTCTTAAGCTTTCGCAACCATACAAAATTTTCCTATTCCTATAAAAAATACTTGTGCGCTCTCTTACGTACCTTCGCCCGGGATATTTTCAAATAGTTTCTGCAGTGATTTCTTCTGAAATTCCACCAGAAATTCTTTTGAATTTTTTCCAGATATTTCTTTGAGATCCTTTATAAATAACTTGAGGAGCATTTCCTAGGTTTTCTAAAAATGTTCCAACAAATCCTTCATAAATTCCACTACTTAAGTCACAATTTTTTGTCAAATAAACTAGAAGAGGTTTTTAAAGTTATCATAAAACCAAAATGAAAGATTTTATGACGATTTTAAAACCCCTATAAGCCTATAGTTTTTCATATACCATATTCTCCGGTTCAGATTCTAAAATGAGCTGTAGGTGGATGAATTTAGATATGACGAAATGAAATTTTCAGCACTGACTATAGGGGATAAGAATACCTTAAAATATTTCAAAATATATTTTTTTTTGTTTTGAAAATCTTGACTGGATTGCTTCAAAAATTCCTCCATGAATTTCTTCAGAAACTCCTCCAGAGATTCTTCCAGACATTTCTTGAAGAATTCATTTAGAAGACATCCCTAAAATGTTTTTCAGAAACTACTCCAAATGGTCTTTTAGAATGCATTTCAGAGATTTCTCCACAACTTTGTCTAAGGATCTTAAAAAAAAAACAAACAAAGGAGGAGAAAATATCAACGGGATTCCATCATAAATTCCTCCCGAGATTCTTCCTTTTTTTTCTGAGATTCATTCAAATAAGTTTTACACATATTTCTCCAGAAATTCGTCTATGGGTTTCTCCAGAAATATATTGAGAGATTTTTGAGAATATTCCCGTTGGTTGCTTCAGAAATTTCTATTTTTGCCAGGAATTATGCTCCAGAAATTCCTCTCAAAAATCCCTCTAGAAATATTCCAAGAGATTTTTCCAAGGATTCCTTTTGGAAAACTTCCCAAACAATTATAATCAAATTTCCCCGTGGATTCCTGTAGAAAATCAACTAGGATTCTTCCTGGGATTCTTTTGGGCGATCAGAAACAGTTCTTTCAAGGACTTCGTTACAAAATCTTCCGGAAGTTTTTTTTAGAAATTTCTACAAAGTTTACATAAGAAATTTTTCTGGTAATTTTTCAAAAAAATCGAACTGCAATCGCCTAGGAAGACCACCACAGATTCTTTCACAGAATTTTCAAAATAATTCATTTGGAAATTTGTCTAGATTTTCTTACAGAAATTTCTTCAAGATTTCTGTAGAAAGTCTTCCACGAATTGCTTCTTAAATTATTGCATGGATTTCTTCAAGGGTTCATTCTAGAAAATTTTCCATGAATTCCTAAAAAAATCAAGATATTATATAAATCTTTCATGGAATGCTTCAGATGAAATTTAGGTCTTTTGTAATTTCATAAGAGTTTTCTTCAGGAGCTCCTCTAGAGACTTTTTCAGTTTTTTTTTAAGAACTTCTTTAGAAAGCCTTTGATAAAGCTTCTTCAGTGCTACATTCTCTTGCAATTTCTCAGAATATTTGAGATTCAGATTTCCTTCCGAAATCCAGGATTCCAGAGATTTCAAAAGTATATCCTTCGGGGATTTATTTAGAAATTTAGAAATTGTATAGGTATTCTTTTATGAACTACTCCAGGGTTTCCGTCAGAAACTGTCTCATACATTCCATAAGAAATTGATGAACGGTGTCCTCAGGAATTTCTTCAGGGGTTTCCCCAAATATTCTGGTGTTTTTTTTCAGTGGTTCCAGTAGGAAATCCTCCTGAGATTCCGGTAGAAATTCATATAGATATTCCTTCAGAGACTTTTCAGCATACTCATCTAGATGTAATTTCCCCATGACTTCATTCAGCTTTTTTCCTATCATTTCATTTCGCAGAAGTTTTCGAAACATTCGAAGTTCTCCAAAAAATGCTTTAGAAATGTGTCGATGGATTTCTCCAGGAACTCCTTTCGTGTGGAGGGAGCGCGGGTTCGATTCCCACCGAAGCTGGTAGGAAAAGTTTTCGTTGGGCTTTACATTCTGGCAGAGCCGTAGCGTGCGGTTGGCCAGGTTGGCCCCCGCCAAGGGCGTCAGCTTCGGAGGGGCCCCGAAAAGGCCTAAGGTTAGAAGGAAACAGGATGGTGCTATTGTTTTCTTGAATGTTATCAAGATATAATTATTAATAGTATCTAAGATTGATCATGTGTTTTACATTCTTCCGTATTCTCAAAAAAAAAATGATTTCTCCAGATGATTTTGGGAATGTGCTTTTTTTTTTGTTTTGAGAAGCTATTTTTGTTTTTAGTGAGCAAAACAAAATCAATAAGCTTTCGAAAGTCTAGCGAATGTTTCTTTCTGAAGATTCCTAAACATTCTTACTGAGAAATTTCTTGAGGTTACGATTTTCTTCGGATTCATTGAAATATTTTATAGACGATGCTCTTTAAATTCATCCAACTTTTATTACCAGTACACTCAAACCTCCATTTAACCTTCCGTAACTCGCGCGGTCGGCCACCTGAGTCAGCACCACGCTAATGCTGAATACAAAAAGCGGGATTTTTTCACTGTGTTGTACAAAATACAACAGCGCGAGTTCTCGAGGGTTAAGTAATGAGTCGGGGATACTTAAATGGATCCATTACGTAAATGGATTCAGTTTTTGACTTAAAAAGAGTTCAAGCTCTTCCATTGCAGTTTACGTCAAAATATTTACAGTATTATCGAAATAAGCCAATACACCGTTAGGCCGAAAACGTTATTAGGTCGAAAGGACCATTACGCCGAAAATGTTGTTAATACGAAGAGGTCATCAGGCCGATAAATCGTTTGGTCGCAAAAAGGTCGTGTGGCCGAAAAATATTGTTACATCAAAGTGTTTATTTGGCCGAATAGGTCATTAGGTGCAATTGGTAATTGGGCCGAATAAGTCATAAAGCCGAATAAGTCATAAAGCCGAATATGTCATTAGGGTAAATAGGTCATTAGGCTGAATAGGTCATTAGCATAAATGACCATTAGGCTGAATAGGTCATTAGGCCGAATAGGTCATTATGCTGAATAGGTCATTAGGCTGAATAGGTCATTAGCATAAATAGGTCATTAGGCTGATTAGGTCATTAGGCCAAATAGGTCATAAGGCAGAATAGGCCATTGGGCCGAAAGGTCATTAGGCCGAGTAGGTCATAAGACTGAATAGGCCATTAGACCGAATAGGTCATTAGGCTGAATAGATCATTGGGCCGAATCAGTCATCAAAAAGTTTGTATGTACAAGAAACCTTGCTCGTTGAATTCAGTGTGGGCGTGGCGAAGTTGAGATCAAACCTTTTTGGCCTAAAGACCATTTCGGCCTAAAGAACTTTTCGGCGTTAAGAGCTTTCGGCCTTTAGAGCTTTTCGGTCTCAAGACCTTTTCGGCCTATAGACTTTTTCGGCATTAAGACCTTTTCGGCCTTCAGACTTTTTCGGTCTTAAGACCTTTTCAGCATAAAGACCGTTTCGGCTCAAAGCTATGTATTTAGCCTAATGACCTATTCGGCCTATTGACCTGTTCGGCCTAATGACGTATTCAGCCTCATGACTGGACCAAAAAGGTCCCTATTCGACCTATTCAGCCTAATGACCTTTCCGAAGAACAGTTGATGTCGAAACCGTAGCATATTTACATTTGTTTTGCTGGGAATACAGTAAAATTCCATTTAAGTTGCGTTACTTAAATGGAGGGACTTTAATAGAATTAACTATAACGGATTCGACTTAAATGGAGGTTTGAGTGTAAATGTTTCTTTGGGCTTAAACTCTTGCAAATATAGCAGAAACCTTTCACCCGAATCTTTCAAGCAATATTCCAGATAATCATCAAGAGATTTCTGTGAAAAAATCTTTACAAATTCCTCTAGAAATTCTCTCTGAAACTCCTTCAGGGATTCTTTAAAATAAATTTCAAATCATAATCTCTTCTGGAGTTTTTCTTGAAATAAGTCAAAGAAATTTCTAAATTCCTATAGAAATTCTCCAGGGTTACAGGAAGTTATCTGGGAGTTAATTTAGAAATTAGTCAAAGGATTCCTCCCTATGTTTTTCCAATTTCTTCAGAGTTCCAGAGCTTTCTTTGGAATTCGTGTAGTGATTCCTGCAAAAATATACCTAGAAACTCTTCAATAGCATGTGGCAGTAATTCCTCCATGGATTCCTATGAAAAATCCTGCAGAAATTCCGTTCGAAATTCAAAGAATTCGTTATGAAAATTCATCCAGTATTTTTTTTTAGAAAAGCTTCTATCGAATTCTTTAGAAATTCGACCAAAGTTTAATTCATTCAGAAAGTCATCAATTTATTCCTTAAAAAAAAGGAAATCTATCTTACCGATCAGAAAATCTCCCATTGATACCTTCTGAAATTGTTCACTAGGGATTGCTACATATATATCTGGTAGAATTCCGGTCGAAAACTTCCCATTTATTTCCTTATTAACTACATCAGAAAATCATAAATTTGGAATTCATTCAGAAATTTCTCCAGGTATTCCGTTTGAAAATCTGCCATTGATTTCATGTAATTTTTTTTTTCTAAAAGTTTATTTTGGAAGCCTTCCATGGATTTTTTTTTCAGAACTTCTTCCTAAGATTTCTTTTTAAAATCTTCTAGGGATTTTTTCTTAAAATCCCCCAAAGGCTCCTTAAGAAACCTTTTCAGGGATTCCTTCCAAGTTTTCTTTCAGAAATTCTTTTCATTTTCATCTAGTATTTCTTCACGAACTACTGCTGCAATTCCTGCAAGGTTTAGTCTATGAATTCCATTGGAAATTCTTGCTGAAATTTCTCCCAGTCTGCAGACATTCCTCCAATGCTTCCAGCATAATTCATTCCTGTGATTCCAGCAGGAATTCTTCCAGAGATTTCAACATAAACTGATGTAGAGATTCCTTCAAAAATTCCTCCTGGTATTCAATCATGTCCATGTTCGTCTAATGATTACTGAACATTTTCTAACAGATCTGCTGAGAAATGTTTTAATAAACTTTCAGATAATAACTTTGGTAAAGTTATGGGAAAATTTTGGTGGAACCAATTCAACTAATCGCCGCAAATTGATAAAATATTAAAATAAATGAGAATTCCTGAAAACCTATGAAACTTAATTAAATACTTTTGAGAACAAAATTCAGTTGAACAAAAAAAAAATGGAAACAAAAATTAAAAAAAAAATACCTTTTACTGTTTTTACAAGTAAAGAAGAAAGAAAAGAAGAAGAAAATTATGCATCAATTTTGTTATAAATCTGAAATTTTCGTACTTCTATTCATATAAGAGAAATACATTTTGGATTATTTTGAAATAACTCCCTTTGCTTTTCCTTAAAAATACACGAATGAAAAAGCATTAAATAAAAAAAATGGAGGGGAATTTGTTTCTTAAACACACTAAAGTACCACTGTGAAAAAAAAATGAATAACTACAAATTTTAGCAAATTAATAATATCGTGGGGCGCCAATCTGGATACTTGCCAAGGGCGCCGTGGGACCACGCTACGGCTCTGCCAAGGAGTTTGCTATCAAGATTTGGTGTGACATTATCCCACCCCCAACAATTATAAAAATTGAATGTACATCGGATTTTTTCCGCAGAACATCAGTATTCAACCTATATTTTCATTTGCAGAAGGTTTGAAAATATTCTATCGGCGAAAATTTTCCATACATTTTGTATGGGAGAGAAATTGGCCGAAAACGAGAATTTCATGCAAATTTGTATGAAAAACAGCTAAAAAGATGAAAAAATCAAAATTTCTCCGATGAAACATTTTAAAAGTTTCTGCATATGATAATATAGCATGAATTCTGATATTCTGTGGAAAGAAAGCCGATGTACATTCAATTTTTATAATCTTCTAGTTCTGACGTAGCGTGCGTCGCGATCGAGTTAGGCGATTTATTCGAACGAGCAATGAAAGTGCATTAGTGCTAAAAATAAATCGGTTGTTTTCGATCAATGTTTTGTATCGCGAGTTTTTGAATTAGTGTCCGAACATCTATTGCCAACGGTCCCGGAAGTGCATGAAACACACATCTTGGACGCCCAGCGCTGTAGACGATTTGCTGTGTAGACGGGAACTCTTTTTTTGCTGCCGAAACTCTTGAGAATGGGGCTTGTACTAATTGATGTTGGATGGTATCTGGCGGCGTTGCATGAACTACGAACTGTATCAAGTATAAAAAGAGATGGATATATATTAAGTAAAGCGAATAAAACATGGCAAGCTGTAGAGGGCTGGGCACATACCACGTATTCCGGAGGAACAACACAACTTATAGACCACATTCAGCAGTTCAGAATTGTGTGCTTAGCTGGTAGTGCAGCCTGGGCACTGTTGTCCTTCTGACTTCAGCTAGATTGAGGAGGTACGATCCGAGTGTCTGTTCACCAAGGAGGTGCGGCTCAAACAGCGTCTGTTCTGGCATCCAGCGGCTGAGTAAGAAACGCTGCACCACGCCCAGCTAGATCCAAGGTGGTAGCCCCATCAGCGTGGTCGTCCCAGTGTTGGTTGGGACGTTAAACAGAACTAGCACGATGGCCCTCCGGCGAGACAGGAGTGTTGGCGTAGGCCCAATAAGCCACCCGTAAAAATCCCCATTGCGAATAACATAGAGAAAATACGACTCGATACAATCGGCAAAGACCCACGCGACGAAATAAGGACTACGATTGGAAACTTGGAACATGGAATTGCAAGTCACTAGGTTTCGCAGGATGTGACAGGATAATCTACGACGAACTACATCCCCGCAACTTCGACATCGTGGCGTTGCAGGAACTTTGTTGGACTGGACAGAAAGTGTGGAAAAGCGGGCATCGAGCGGCTACCTTCTACCAAAGCTGTGGCACCACCAATGAACTGGGAACAGGATTTATAGTGTTGGGCAAAATGCGACAACGTGTGATCGGGTGGCAGCCGATCAACGCAAGAATGTGCATGTTGAGAGTGAAGGGCCGTTTCTTCAACTACAGCATCATCAACGTCCACTGCCCTCACGAAGGGAGACCCGATGACGAGAAAGAAGCGTTCTACGCGCAGTTAGAGCAAACATACGATGGTTGCTCGCCGCGTGACGTGAAAATCGTTGTCGGCGACATGAACGCGCAGGTAGGAATGGAGGAAATGTACAGACCGGTAATCGGGCGAAACAGCCTGCACGCCGTATCGAATGATAACGGCCAGCGATGCGTAAACTTTGCAGCCTCCCGTGGTATGGTAGTCCGAAGCACCTTCTTCCCCCGCAAAGATATCCACAAAGCCACCTGGAGATCACCCGACCATCAAACAGAAAACCAAATCGACCACGTTCTAATCGACGGTAAATTCTTCTCGGATATAACCAACGTCCGCACATACCGCAGTGCGAATATAGATTCGGATCACTACTTAGTCGCTGTATGCATGCGCTCAAAACTTTCGACAGTTATCACCACGCGTCGAAGTCAAACGCCGCGGCTCAATATCGAGCAGCTGCGTAACGTAGAAGTGGCTCAAGACTACGCGCAGCAGTTAGCAGTGGCCCTACCAACGGAAGAGCAGCTTGGCGCAGCTACACTTGAAGATGGCTGGAGGGACATCCGATCCGCCATAGGTAGTAACTCGGCTACAGCACTAGGCTTCGCGACTCCGAATCACAGAAACGACTGGTACGACGGCGAATGTGAACAGTTGAAAAACGAGAAGAATGCAGCATGGGCTAGAATGCTGCAACACCGTACGAGAGCGAATGAGGCACGTTACAAATAGACATGGGTAACTCACTCGCGAGTCGACTCAAAGAACCGATTCGCGAAACCGAGTGAGTGGCCCACGATTCTTTTCAAAAGAGTTACGATTCGCTGAAGTTCATTACGAGTACTACAATTTATCGAAAAGAGTTGGATTGACTGCGTACTTTAGTAATGTTTAGACACAAAACCATCGCAATCTTTGCCAATCGATAATTTTTCATTCGTATATGGCCGGCTCGCGCTAGTGATTCGACTCTCTGGTGGAAGGAACGAAAATCTGCGTGTTCGGTATCTATTGCGTCGACGGCTGATTTCCTAGAAAACTGGACTTTTTTTTTTTTTTTCTTTTTTTTTTTTTAGACCCTCCGCTGACCCCCGCACCAAAAAGCTCACTTCTGGAGCCCCCTGGTAGTGGACTCCTTACTAAAAACAAAACAATACACAAACATTTTGTATTAGTGTGGAGACAGGAACAAACAATAAATTAAACAGAATTATGAGACCCCAGTGGAAAAAAAATCCTTTTAAGGGGCTCTTAAATTTTAAATAATCACACAAAACAATAGACAATAAATCTGACAACACCTTTTAAACTCTAAAGATATAAAAAAGAATTTATATATATATATAAAAATAAAAATAACAACAAAAGAAAACAAAATTTAAGTGGATTCAAGAATTATGGTTGAAACGGTTTAAATAAAATCAATGACTTTACTTTTGAAATGATGTTTAAGCTTGGCTTTGAAAGTGCTTTTGTTCTCGATGCTTCTTAAGTTGCTGGGTAAGGAATTAAAAAGTATGGGACCTTTAACTGATATACGCTTTTGGCCAAGTGAAGTGCTGGCTCTTATGCGTACCAGATGATTAGCTTGTCTTGTACTTCTCGTGCTGCTTACTACAGGTAAATATAAATTATGATGTTTATGAGTATTGAACCTAATATCGTGAACGAATGTACATGTTTGAAGATCTACCATGCCACGTATCGGAAGTATACCATGAGATGTATTCGAGTAGAGATTTAGGGTAGGATATAAAAAGGGAAGTTTATAAATAATTTTAACACACCTATTTTGTATTACTTGAAGCTTTTTTAGCCTAGACTTACAAGCATTCTCCCAAACAGCGATAACGTACTGAAGCAATGAATGAACACATCCATAGTAAAAACTCAATAATGCCTTTCTACTTACAAAATCACTAACTCTACGCATTGCACCACACAAAACCGATACTTTGTTTTCAACGTAATTGATGTGACTGCCCCAAGTTAATGTGGAATCAAAAATGATACCTAAGTATTTGAATTCATTGACTTCGCCTATCCTGATTCGACCAATCTTTGGGTTATCATGAAGTTCGACTCTTTTATTTATCGAATGAAATATCATATATTTGGTTTTGATAAAATTTAAGGAAAGTAGGTTTATTGAGAAGTAATTATTTAACAATATTAGATCACTTTCAATATCAGCTATTATTGAACGGGCGCTTCGATTTGGGTAAAATATAGCAGTGTCATCCGCGAAAAGCCTAGGAACACCTTTTAAAGCAATTGATCCAAGGTCATTTATGTAAATTAAAAACAGTGAAGGGCCTATATTGCTACCTTGGGGTACACCTATATTAATATCCTTCATTGAACTCTTAGCATTTCCTATGGCCACGTACTGTTTCCTATTTGATAAGTAGCTTTCGATGACAGATCTAGCGATCCCTCTTATTCCGTAACGTTCTAACTTATTAAGAAGAATATTATGATTTAAGGTATCAAATGCCTTTTGTAGATCTAAGAACAGAGCTCCTACTATATCCTTTGCTTCTAGTTTGCTAACTACGTAGTCCACCAGTTCAATGATAGCCGTGCTGGTACTGCACCCACGCCTGAATCCATACTGCATTTTATATAAAACATTATTCTGATCAAAAAACCCGATTAATCTAGAAACTAGAAGCTTCTCTAGTATTTTAGTGAAAACCGATAAGGTAGATATAGGACGGTAATTGCTTGGTATAGTAGCATCACCCGTTATGAAGATTGGTGTAACTTTTGCAATTTTAAGACTATCGGGGTATTGTCCATTGGTGATGATCAGGTTGAACACGTCGGATAAAATTTTCGCAAACTGTAGCGGATTACTCTTCAAAAGCTTCGCTGAGAATCCATCATATCCAGAACTTTTATTTGAATCAAGTTCACTAATGAGTGTAACTACCTCAATTACAGTCGACGGTTGCAAGAAAATTGAACTACTCACGCTCACAACATTCTCATATGGACTCATTCGCGGGTTCCTGCTAATGTTGTTAGCTAATTCGTGCCCTATTCTTGTAAAGTAGTTATTGAAAACCTCACAGGTTTCTTGATCACTTTTTGTCCTCCTCCCATCATTAATAAGCAATATTTGTTTGTCTTCTCGTGATCTTCCAAAAATATTATTTATGTTTTTCCAAAATTTAGAGTGGCATGTGGCTTTTAAAAGATTCTCATAGTACCTCTTCTTACAGTTTCTTTTGACACGGTCTAATTTTCCACTGACATGTTTGAGCATATCTTTTAAGTGACTATCAGTAGGGTTGTTTTTTACTCGCTTTAAGTAATTGCTTTTGAGCTTCATTAAAAACCAAGCATCATATGTTAACCAAGGGCAAAGATTGTTTTTGACATTGAAATATTTAGTAACAATTTTAGTACAATTTGATAACATACTGTGATATGTGGATGTTATATTAGACAGTGTCAACTCAGCATCTGAAACCGTATCAATACTGTTAATAAAGCAATTGAAATCATTTCTAAGTTTTATGTGATCAATTATATGTTTATGTACGAGTTGCTGGGCTCTATTAGTTTTAAACCTAATCGATGAGAGAATTGGAAGATGATCACTGATATCTGAGAAAATTGTATCGTTACGAACTAGCTCTGCATCATCCATTTTACAAACAAAATGATCCAGTATATTATTACTTGCTGGTCTAGTTACGAAAGTATTCGTGCATATGAAGTCATATGATTCCAACAATCTTCTATATTTTATGACAACATTATTGTTGGCCATATTCAAAGGTACATTTAAGTCTCCAGCAATAAAAGACGATCGATTTCTGTTCGTGTTATGTAACCATCTCTCTAGCATATCATTAAAACGGTGGAAATCAAAACAAGGGGTTCTATATATGCCATGAAAGTCCATACAATGCTTGTTTAGTTCAATTTCGACGTGAATATGATGCATCCCATCCACTGCTTCATTACACACAAGCCTATGCTTGATTCCCTGTTTAATGTAAATAGCTAGGCCTCCACTAGAACTATTCCTACATGAAAAAACGGCAACGTAACCTGGTATTCGATAGAGGGATACGTTCTCAATCTTTAACCAGGTTTCTCTGACAACAATTACGTCAACCGGCACACAAAATCTCTCAATACTCTGTAACAAGCTATCAAATTTACTTAGATCATTTAACCCTCTTGTATTCCATTGCAACACACGCAGTCCTTTGACTTGATTCATACTGCGACAACATGATTGATTGAAATCATCAATTGAATCATGAAAGTAATTTTCAAGTGTACAAGCCATTATATATAAAAAAACACTATTTTTTACAAACTATCAAGGATAAGCCACTCAATGTAAAGGTTTTACTGTGGTAGTTTTCAAGTTAGGCTGACGAAACAAACGATCAAGATCATCCCTACTTTTAATAGAAAGAGGCTTCGATTTATCATCTCTTCTCACTAGAACTACTCCTCCTTTACCAGTCCAAACATATTTGATGTGGAGTTTTGATCTATTTTTACATATTTCTTTAAATAAAACAGAGGAAAGAGGCGTTAGTTCATCGCGTATAACGACGTTTATTGATCGACCTGTCTGTGAAATCCGTGAATCAATCATGGTTGAAGATACCTTCCCTATCTGCTTTTTCTTAAGCAAAACTTGATCCTTTGAAGCGGTATCCTTAAAAACGACTCGAACAGGTCTCATGGAGTTTGACTCTACACCACTAGTGTACATTCGCGACGCTGAAACAATTGCATCCGATGGCAGATTACCATCTAAAACGTTGTTAACAACATTACTGATTATTGCCTTATAAAAAAGGAGTCGGCTAACATCTAAAAATTGCATTTTTCATCAAGTTACGGTAAAGAGTTGCTGAATCGGTCAAAAGAGCCGACTCTTTTTTGAGAGTGAATCGGTAGCGATTCGCTCTCAAAATTGAATCATATTCCCATCTCTAGTTACAAACAGGCGCGGAACAGGCAGAACTCAGTCTTCCGGATGAAGAAGCGCCAGCAGGAAGAACGAGATCGCGAAGCGATGGAAGAGCTGTACCGCGCTAAGGACGCACGAAAGTTCTATGAGAAGCTGAACCGCTCGCGCAGAGGCTTTGTGCCACAAGCCGACATGTGCCGAGATAATCACGGGAATATTCTCACGAGCGAGCGTGAGGTGGTCGAGAGGTGGCGGCAGCATTACGATGAGCACCTCAATGGCGACGTTGCAAGTACCAAAGGTGGCGTGGTAACAGATCTAGGAGTATGTGCACAGGACGAAAGACATCCGGCCCCTGACCTTCAAGAGATTGAGGAGGAGGTTGGCCGGTTGAAAAACAACAAAGCCGCTGGAGCAGATCAACTACCAAGCGAGCTTCTAAAATACGGTGGAGAAGCACTGGTGAGAGCACTACACTGGGTCATTACCAAGATTTGGGAGGAGGAGAATTACTGGAATGGATGGAAGGTATCGTGTGTCCCATCTACAAAAAGGGCGACAAGTTGGATTGCGGAAACTACCGCGCGATCACACTACTGAGCGCTGCCTACAAGATACTCTCCCAAATTTTATGCCGCCGCCTATCACCGATTGCAAGAGAGTTCGTGGGGCAATATCAGGCTGGATTCATGGGTGAACGCGCTACAATGGACCAGATGTTCGCCATCCGTCAGGTGTTGCAGAAATGCCGCGAATACAACGTGCCCACACATCGCTTGTTCATAGATTTCAAATCGGCGTATGATACAATGGATCGAGAACAGCTATGGCAGATTATGCACGAATACGGATTCCCGGATAAACTGATACGGTTGATCAAGGCGGCGATGGATCGAGTGATGTGCGTAGTTCGAGTATCAGGGACACTCTCGAGTCCCTTCGAATCTCGCAGAGGGTTACGGCAAGGTGATGGTCTTTCGTGTTTGCTGTTCAACATTGCTTTGGAGGGTGTAATAAGAAGAGCGGGGATAAACACGAGTGGGACGATTTTCACGAAGTCCGTTCAGCTGCTTGGTTTCGCCGATGATATTGATATTATTGCTCGTAAATTTGAGACGATGGCGGAAACGCACATCCGACTAAAGAGGGAAGCCAGGCGAATCGGATTAGTCATTAATGTGTCGAAGACAAAGTACATGATGGCAAAGGGCTCCAGGGAGGAATCACCGCGCCCGCCACCCCGAATTCATATCGACGGTGATGAAATCGAGGCGGTTGAAGAATTCGTGTACTTGGGCTCACTGGTGACCGACGACAACGACACCAGCAGAGAAATTCAGAGGCGCATTGTGGCAGGAAATCGTGCCTACTTTGGACTCCGCAGAACTCTACGATCGAATAAAGTTCGCCGTAACACGAAGTTAACCATCTACAAAACGTTGATTAGACCGGTCGTCCTCTATGGGCACGAAACATGGACCCTACGTGCAGAGGACCAACGCGCCCTTGGAGTTTTCGAACGGAAGGTGTTGCGTACCATCTACGGCGGAGAGCAGATGGAAGACGGGACGTGGAGAAGGCGAATGAACCACGAGCTGCATCAGCTGCTGGGAGAACCAACCATCGTCCATACCGCGAAAATCGGGAGGCTACGGTGGGCGGGTCACGTCATCAGGATGTCGGATAGCAACCCGACTAAAATGGTTCTCGAGAGTCATCCGACCGGTACAAGAAGACGTGGAGCGTAGTGAGCTATGTGGGTCGACCAAGTGGAGGACGATCTGCGGACCCTACGCAGTGTGCGGAACTGGAGACAAACAGCTATGGACCGAGTGGAATGGAGGCGGCTACTATGTACAGCAGAGGCCACCCCGGCCTTAGCCTTATCGGTATCAGTAGGTCGGCTCTAGAGGCACGTTCTGATCGGTAAGTAAAAGTAAGTAAGTTATGGCAGATTTTAATCTAACATGGTTTTCCGGCGATGCTGATTAAACTTATTAATGCGACACCTGTCTGATCGGAATTGACACGTGTCTGCATATGCTCATGGGCTTCGCGGGCGATACCGACATCGTACTGGGATCGACCTTCGGGCCGTGGAAGAGGAGGTCATACATTTTAAGAGGGAAACAGTGAGAATTGGACTTACGATTAGGAACGCCATAAAGACCAAGTGCTTGATTGCTAATGATCAACGTCGATCCGGCCGTAGTAGTGGTGCCAAAGTGGTGTTAGGTGATAGAAAGGTTTATGTAGGGAACGAATTAATACAGACAAAAAAATGTTTACTTTAGTACTCCAGTGACGTGCAATAATAATACCTGCGTGTTGAGCAGACGGCTTCAAATCAGGCTTTTATCGGTCTACGAATTCAAACGAAGTCCCGTAGGCAGTGAAATATGACAAAACTCGCGTTTTACTAGATTGCTTGTTTCGGTCAATTTATTCGGCCAAGAATTGTGGACGTTGAGAGAAGCTGATCGGAGAACCATTGCAGTCTTCGAACGTAAAGTGCTGCAACCAATACTCGTTTGTAAACTGGAAGAATGTATCTGGCAGCGTCGCATGAACTACGAATTGTATCAAGGATAAAAAGAAGTGGATATAGTTAAGCGAATAAAACACAGCAAACTGCGAAGGGCGAAAATGGTCCTTCGAGCAACCAGTACGGCTTCCGGAAGGGGAGGTCTTGTCGGTTACAAAAACCGCCGAGAAAGCACTCGAGCCCCAGTACCCAGAGTACCCAGTGGAAGTGGAGATTGTCGGATTTGCCGACGACATTACACTCGAAGTCTACGGTGCAACGATAGAGGAGGTGAAGTTGATTACCGACCACTCAATCAAGGTTGTGAAGGCGTGGATGCGGTCCAGAAAACTGGAGCTGGCTCACCACAAGACTGAGGTGACGGTTGTTAACAGACGGAGCAGCAGACGGAGATCAGTGTAGGTGAGTGCACTATCCTGTCAAAGCGCTCCGTAAAACATTTGGGCGTGATGATCGACTATAAGCTTACCTTCGGTAGCCACGTCGATTATGCCTGTGAAAGAGCCTCCACAGCTATTGCGGCACTGTCCCGGATGATGTCCAATAGCTCTGCGGTGTACGCCAGTAAGCGCAAGCTTCTGACTAGTGTTGCTACGTCCATACTTAGGTATGGCGGCCCGGCGTGGGGCACCGCGCTAAGTACTGAATGCTACCGACAATACTGAATGCATCCTTATCAGTGAGGACATGGAGTGCTTCGAAATGCGCAGCACAAGAGGCATACGCAGGACTGCCAGGATGGCCTCTATGGTCAAATGGTTACATAGTTCTAATCTGTAAGGATCAAGAGACTGCTGAGTGGTTAAAGAGAATATCCCCATCCATGAAACCCTGGGAAGGTGCAGAGCTGATGGCAATGGACGAAGTGGCGATTCCACGTCCAGAGATGATCCGAGCATTCTTCCCACAAAGCTCCAGCTATGACGACGACCGAATAAAGGCTCTCATAATAAGCCAAAATGACATCACAACAACTATTTGGCGTATTGTGAAACGATCCATTCTGAAAGACATTCATGTCGAATGGATCTTCACAGTAGAGGGTGCGTCGATGGAAAAGTTAAAGAAGTCCAAATACACCCTCAACTACCGATTTGGTGAAATCCAACTAAGGAAGATTACAGATCAACCGACTGCCGATACCGCCAATCCGACTGGAAGGCCGACCCAAGAGCAATCTGAGGAAGCCTCCGGTTCGGGCGAGATTAGTAAATCTCACCCCAAAAGCACCATAAAGGCTAGTCAGTCCGCCTCTAAAGGAAAAGCTCGAAGCTTACATGCGACTCCCTGCTCTAGTGGTACCAAACCAAAGGTATCTAAACAGGGCAAAGGGAGTGCAAAAAGCGACAGTTTGACCACAGAGGCGAAACTGGCGGGCCAGGTCGCTACAGGGAAGAGAAACAACCCAAACTGTAACACCAAACGACACCCTGATGATCCGCAACATCCAAAGCCGGATAGTCGTCGTCCGGAAAAAAGCGGTAACCCCGGAAATGGCGACTAAAGTTCTGCAAGTGAACCTTCACCATGCTGAGAGCGCCACGGGTGTGCTCTGTCGGAGGTTCACCAAAGAGAATCTAACCGTGGCCCTCATTCAAGAGCCATGGGTCAATAAATCCAGAATACAAGGTATTCCACAACACTCATGTAAGTTGGTATATGATGACAGCCAGCTTTCTCCTAGAGCGGCTATTTTATTACATAACAACTGTTAATACTTTCCAATTTCAGAATTCATAAAAAGGGACATCGTAGCTATCAGGATGGAGGTACCTTCCGCTAGAGGGAGTAGAGAGATCTTGATGGTCTCGGCATACTTCCCAGGTGACGTGGACGAAATCCCTCCTCCAGAAATAGCTGCGCTCGTAGCCTACAGCCACCGACACAACATCCCCTTCGTCATAGGGTGTGACGCAAATGCACATCACACCGTATGGGGAAGTACAAATATAAACACCAGAGGTGAGTACCTGTTACAGTTTCTCTCTTCCAAGAACATTGACATTTGTAATGTTGGTGACAAGCCCACGTTTGAAAACCTCATTCGTCAGGAAGTTTTGGACTTGACTCTATGTAGTCGGTTTATCTCTGATAAAATAAAAAACTGGCATGTTTCTGAAGAAATATCAATGTCAGACCACAAACACATCATCTTCGAATGGGAAGGGGGTCTAACGATAGAAAAAACGTTTAAAGATCCTAAGAAAACTGATTGGGAATCCTACTCAGCTATCCTACAATCTGAAGAGTACATCATAGAAAGTCACATCAAGTCCATAACACAATTGGAAGATGCGTCCAAATCCATTAAAAACAAAATCCTTAATGCCTACCAAGAGAGCTGTCCAACTAAATCAATTAGTTCGAGCAGAGACGTTCCATGGTGGAATAAAACTCTTCAGAAGCTTAGGAAAACTGCGCGTAGGGAATTCAATCGTGCCAAGCGAACCGGCGATTGGAGCCTATACAGAAAGGCCCTGACGAACTACAACAAAGAAATAAGGTCAGCCAAACGGAAATCGTGGATTCTAATGTGTGAAAGCATAGAGAATACACCCGTAGTGGCCAGACTCCAAAAAACTCTTTCAAAAGACCACTCCAATGGTGTGGGTAGCCTCCGAAAGACGGATGGTTCGCTCACTGTAGAGCCTAGCGATACACTGAGCGAATTGTTAAAGATCCACTTCCCTGATTCAATCCCTGAGTCGAGCATCGGCGACCAAGACACTGGAATTGCTGTCTCAGATCCACAAGAGATCCAATCATGGGTTTCTGGATCTAAAAAAGACGCAATAAAGGTTGCAAAGGAAGCTTTCACTCGGGCCAGGGTTGAGAGGGCTGTGAGATCTTTCGAGCCATTTAAGTCTCGTGGCATGGATGGAATATTCCCAGCGTTGATCCAAAAAGAGGAGAAAACACTGGTTCCACCCTTGGTTGAGATTTTTAGGGCGAGTCTGATTTTGGGGCATATACCCAACGATTGGCGTCAAATCCGGGCTGTCTTCATTCCGAAGGCAGGAAAGAGGGATAAAACCAACCCCAAAGCATTCAGGCCGATAAGTTTATCCTCTGTAATGCTCAAAATTATGGAAAAGGTACTATGCGAGTACATAAATCACAAATTTATGAAAGCAATGCCTTTGTCAAAAAACCAATTCGCTTATCAAAGTGGAAAATCTACGACCTCGGCACTACATACGGTAGTTCAAAAGATCGAAAAAACACTCAATGCAAAAGAAATTGCTCTTGTAGCATTTCTTGATATTGAGGGCGCATTCGATAATGCTTCTTATTCGTCTATAGGGTCAGCAATGTTGAGGAGAAAATTCGACCCATGCATTGTTACCTGGGTACATGCTATGCTAGCTAATCGAAAAATCTCCTCTGAGCTTAGCGGTTCATACATAACTGTTAAAGCAACAAGGGGATGTCCACAAGGCGGAGTGCTTTCTCCTTTGTTGTGGTCACTGGTGGTGGATGAGCTTCTAGACAGCTTAGAGAGAAGAGGCTTCGAAGTGGTTGGATATGCTGATGACGTTGTCATTATTGTACGAGGCAAATTCGAAAGTGTCATCGTGGAAAGAATGCAATCTGCCCTAAATCACACTTTTTCCTGGTGTCATAAGGAACAACTAGGCATAAATCCTACAAAAACTTCCATTATCCCTTTCACCAAACGGAGGAAGGTCCAACTGAAACCCCTTTTCTTGAATCATACACAACTAGTTTATTCAAGCGAAGTAAAATATCTAGGTGTCATACTCGACGCAAAACTGAATTGGAACTCTCATCTCCAATCAGTTGTGCAGAAAGGTCTCAATACACTTTGGGTTTGTTCAAAAACCCTGGGTAAAAGATGGGGCCTAAAACCAAGTATGATCATGTGGATATATAAAACCATTGTTCGTCCCAGGACTACTTACGCTTCCCTTGTCTGGTGGCCTAAAACTAATGAGGCTGCTGCAAGGGCGAAGCTCAACAAAATCCAACGCACCGCTTGCATAGCGATCACTGGTGCAGTTCGTAGTACACCCACTTTGGCCCTAGACGCAATGCTTCACCTGCCCGGTTAGATCAATTCATAAAGCTGGAAGCGGAAAAAAGTGCTCTAAGGTTAAAGAGAACAAAAACGCTGCTGTCGGGAGACCTTACGGGTCACCTCAGCATATTAAATGAATTTGCCATAAATCCCGCAATAGGAATTTGTAGTGACTGGATGGAAACGGTAGTCAATTATGACTTACCTTACGATGTGTTCATTCCTTCCCGCCAGGAGTGGGAAGGAGGTGGACCCAGCATTCCAACCGGCTCTATAAATTTCTTCACAGATGGTTCGAAAATGAATAATCTGACAGGCTCCGGAATCTATGGCCCTAGAACAAAAATCTCTGTCCACTTAGGACAGTGGCCCACAGTATTTCAGGCGGAAATATATGCAATATTAGAATGCGTGTTATTATGCCTGAGGAGAAAATATAGGTTTGCAAAAATATGTATTTTCTCTGACAGCCAAGCGGCACTTAAGTCGCTTAATAACTACACTTGTAACTCAAAGCTAGTGTGGGAATGCATTCTGGCTTTGAAAAACTTATCCATACGCAATCGAGTCTACCTATATTGGATCCCAGGACATACGGGTCTAGAGGGAAACGAGATTTCTGATGAGCTAGCCAGAAATGGATCTAATGAAAGGTTCATTGGCCCTGAGCCCTTCTGCGGGATCTCAGACTGCTCTGTAAAAATGGAACTGAACAAATATATGGTCAGTCAAATCACATCAAACTGGAATGCACTTTCCCATACGAGCCAATCTAAAAGGCTCGTAACGATAAACCCCAAGAAAACCCAACAACTATTAGGTCTCAACAAAAGGGATCTCAACATCTACACCGGTCTAATAACTGGACACTGCCCCTGCAGATACCATCTACAAAAGATCGGAGCAATCCAAACCTCAAATTACCGCTTCTGTGACGAGGAGAGGGAAACATCAGAACACATCCTCTGCTATTGCAGTGCACTCACTCAACGTAGGTTCAAAGCCCTTTTTAGGGCCTGCTGACATATGGATCTTATCTCCCAAGGACGTGGTTGGCTTCATAAAGCTAGTCTCGCCAGAATGGGGGAGTCACATACTGTAACTCAGGATCTCTATTCATCAATAATAGATGGTCTTGAGTTAAGTAGATACCAAGGATAGTTGGATTAATAGGCGCCATTGGGAAGTTACATTCCACCTGACACAGGTCTTTTCAGGTCATGGTTGCTTCCGACAGTATCTACACCGTTTCGGGCATGCGGATTCTCCCGAATGCCCAGTGTGCAATGGTTTAGCGAAACAGCGGAACATGTTTTGTTCGTGTGCCCGCGTTTTCGCACAATGCGTGACCGCATGCTTGCCACATGTGGGGAGGACACAACTCCGGACAATTTGGTCCAGAGGATGTGCAGGGATGAGTTTGGCTGGAACGCCGTTTCAAAGGCTATCACCCATATCGTCTGGGAGCTACAGAGGAGGTGGCGCGTGGACTCGGAGAATGGCTAGTCCAGATGCAGTACAAGAGGTGGTCCAGGGGTTCGGAGTCGGCTTCGTAGGTCATACCGGTGCCCTGCGGTCGAGATCGACCCATACAGCGATTAAGTGGCCGCGGAGAGGAAGTCCCGGTAGCGGTACTGTCGTGGCGTCGGTCTACTGGGTTGGATCTGAGCCCGCGGTTGGAAAGGGGTCTCCGACAAGGGTCGGGGTAGGTGGAGACCCTGCTGTCAGCAACCTTCTGGTGCAGCTGATAGGGCCTGGAGGGTAGTGATACCCTTGCCTTCAGCAGGTCAGATCGGGTTGCACGTGGGCATCAGTTCTTGATGTCAGCAAAGCAGTAGGGCGCGTGCGGGGTTGACCTTGCCCGCCGTCCGAGGACAAAGGGAGTGGCGAGGACCACTCGAGAAACTGGCTAAGTGTCAGCATGTTACCGTGATGGACTCTCCAGAGCGAGTCATCGATGTTCGTTGCTGCTAGGCTACGCAGCTAACCTTGAGGGTGCGATGTGCAATAGCCCCTCTCTGAAGCAATACCTTCTTGGTGGTTCCGGAGAGATGTAGGGTTTGGCGACCATAGGACTGTGTTTAGTGGGTACGAGGAGAGAGTAGTCCTGGCTTTTACTATTGTTGCAGAAGTCCTACACTACCCTATCCTTGATGTTGGGGTGTCTGTTTGCAAATTATCCCCCTATGGTTTAGAAGGAAAAAACATGCTTAAACCATATTCACCAGAGAACCACGTTGCCTTTTTGCAGTTGAGGAGAACCTAAGGACTGTAAACGTTCAGGGAAACCTAAACGGAGGTTCCAGTACAATTGAAATGCATCAGCTTTTTTTTCCTAAGCAATAGATTCTAAGAAATGTTCGTCAATTTTTTACGATCTTTTGAAAATTGCCTGTAACACTAATCCAGAAAAGCAATGCAAGGGCTTATGTTGTCGTTCTTTGAAAACTTATTGCAAATCCGCTTACTTTGAAATAGCAAATAACCTACACGGGTAAAGAATTTGCTAAATACCTTTTTATTTCTCGCATCAACAATTCATCTGCATAATTAAGGGTGCTCCATCGTGAAAATCTAAAACAAAAAATCCACTTCCAGACCCGGAGTCACAGCGCGCAGTGTTATTTTACAGCCAACAGCTCTCCATCCCATCCTGGGGGCTTGTCTCCCGTTAGGCGGAACTTACCGTTCACTAGTACACCAGAAACAAAGTTGCTAATTTAATTTTAATTAAGGCTATTTGGCTTGCTACTTGTTTCGAGCCAACACAACGAACGAACGGCAGCGGTAGCAGCAGCGGCAGCCAACCAACCAACCAACCAAAGCCAGCAGCTCCGACGAGGCCGGCTAATTGAATCGTGAAAGCGAACTAAAGGCAATTACATTTAAGTCCTTATTGCCACCGTCAACGACGTAAAGCGCACCGGCGCGACCGAGGAACATTCCGCTTATCCACGTAGCGCGGAGTCATTGGTGTGCAGCGGTGGAGGAATTGTCTTTTATTCTTATGAATAATGTGCTTCGGCTGCGTTTTTTTTTTCTTTTTCGTGCATCCCTCATTTGGACCGCATGGCAATTTGCCTAACCTAATTCACCGTAACATTCTGCCGACGACTGAATTAGCCTTTCCGTCCCGCCAGCCGTACAAGGGTTTGCTCTGGAATATTTCACGTATTCTGGCTGTCTGTGAAGGGCTGAGGGAAGGTGACGCAAATGCTCCACAGGGCAAAACGTCCCACGATATGATTTTATTTGACATTTTATATATAAGATTCTACAATCACTAGTCTGTAAATTTTAACGATATGCTTTTTGTTCGATTATAAAATATGCAAAACTCTGTGAATAAAATCCCAGGTACTGTATGAAGTGGACACTGGACTACCATCTCCAAAATCTTTTCGAAGATCGTCCCTAAAATAGGCGTATTTTATCTCGCTCCCTCATTGCCTATTGTCTGTCGTTAGACGAATAATGCTTTAATCATAGCATGTATAACGATTAAATTAAGGATCAAAGTTCAGCATCCCGCCTTGTGCCACATAGCGAGGGTAACACACAACAAGCAAGAGCCAACTCCGCATTCAACCCCTCGCAATAGGCCAGAAGGAAGTTTATTCGACATTTGACCTCCGCTCATCGCCCTGGTCGCCCTCTTCGGGGACCTTTCCGTCGTCAGCCCCTCTCCCGCCAGATAAAGTATGCCTACAACCAACCAACCAACGACGGCGACGACAGCCCACCATGTGGAAGCCCGAAATCCAAGTTTTCCTCCAAAAGACGACGAAAATCCAATTACGGTCCAAATTTCGGATGCTTCGGATCGGAACAGCTGCCAGGCGGCCGCCCGGTTATCCCAGTAAGTGCACCAAGATGGCCATATGGGAAAGGCCTCTCTGTCTCTGTCCCTCTCTCGCTATCTGTGAAAAATTTCATCATGGTAGTGAGGAAATTCTTTGCTGACAACTTTGCCTTTCCAAGGAACTAACTTGACTGTGCTTTGGTTGATTCGAGCGAGGAGGTCGACTATGCTGGGCGGGAGTGTTTGTCCGCAAAGGCGCATCTCCATCTGGCCTAAACACATTCCTGTTGGATGTATGGTTGGAAGGCTGTTGAAGGCAATGCTACTTGAGAAGTTCTTCTTTTTTATCTCAAAAAGATATGTACGGGCTTTGCAGGAGTCGTGTAGTTTTTATTTATTTATTTATTTATTAGTGATAATTCAACTGACCTAAGTCTTATTGAATATCTTAAATACTATTTGTACACAAGAAAACAAAACTACTTGAAATCGAGAAAGACTATAACATTGTTTTCAATAAAAAAAAAAAAAAAAAAAAAAAAAAAAACTACTTTCAGAAACCATCAACATATCTCGTACGTAGACAAATACAGATAACAACATTGGATTAACTCAAGCCACATGCGTTTGAAGCGAAACACACTAAAAAAGAACCAACACATCAATATGAGAGCGAAAAAAAACATACATGACAACTGAACAATGATCATTTCAATATTCGAGTTCGGAATAACATTCACTACAAAAAAATCGTTTCTTCCTTATTTACACTGGTTTCCATGTTTTTCTAGGTCGTTCAATAAATTCGCGATACATTATACCAATAGGCCAGGTGTCAGCTTGCAATGCGGTTTGTCTATATCTATCACTTAGTACTACTTTAAACGACGCATAATCAACAATACTATTACTTTTCCATTTCGGTACAAGCTTTCTGACTCCGATGCAATTACTCCCTTTAATTCCCACTGACCGCGATACTAAGCTAACTACAGGGTGCGGCAGGAAAAAATGCGAAAAGTTCAAGGCACTATTACACGCTAAATATGGGATATATATGACTATTTTTTCATGACAGTGTATCAGTCAATGTCTATATTCTAGCACTGAAAAATAAAAATGAACACATTTGATGTTTAACATGTGATAATGTAAGCCTAATAAGCGGGTATCAATAAACAGCGTGCCCAATGGTCATTAAACAAAATGACTATAACAGTAACAAAATTAGATCAAATTCGATGAACAACCAGACCACACTGCTCCAGAGCCATGTAGTTTCACATAGCAGATGAAATATGTACATATATTTGATGGTACTGTAGAGAAAATCAAAAATTTTGTTTTATCAGATGCGAAATTTAGCGACCTGTGCGATTTTCTGCGGTTTGAAAATTCTGGTTGTCTTCATCTTCAGGCGCCGCCCTGTAAAGGTTAGTGACCAAAATAGAAATATTTTTAATTAACTTTTCAGAAAACTACCCTATTATAGATCATGGAATGTTGAAACATAGATTGGTTAATGTCAAATGGACGAAAATGAGGTTTGAAGTTGAAAAACACTTTCGCATTTTTTCCTGCCGCATACTGTATCTCATCCTCTGTCACTTGATCATCGATATTCGTTAAGAATAAAGAGAAGGTTCCCCCACTGTGGCAATTATAATTTGTTCTGGTTGCATGCGCATGTGATATCGGCTCAAAATCATGACTGCTATCATTTCTGGAGCCTGCGTGCAGTTTTGGAGATCGAATCGGCGTAGAATGACTTGGTGGTAAAACAGTTAGCACTTTCTCGCGCTCGGGGGATTTTTCAGAATGACTACCTGCGGAGAGCATTGCCATCATCTTATCGATCTTTGCTGAGATACCGGTTAGATCGGCAGCGATAGAGTCAGGTACATTTTTGCTTGTTTCATTAGTGCTGGCTTGCTCTTTGCGTTGACTATTGTGGAAGTCGGACAAGCAGTCGTCACACAACCAAATAATGTTGGTAGTCAGACAACACACACTCGTCTCTGGTACTCCAACACAAGCAGCGTGGAATGTTCTGTAGCATCTCCCTTCACACACAACAAACAAATCCGTTCTGCAATCCACTACGAGCAAACATTTTTTGCAAGACATGTTGTTGAACGAGGAGATCGAATCGGTGACGAATAATGGAGCAGAATGAACAGCACTTTTAGGTTGACTATTTCACCGTTTTACAGCAATGTTGCGGCTTCAAATTGTTGTATGACTTTGGTAATCCACGTTTTGATGATTCAGGAACGATAGCGATGAACGATAATAAATTTTACCAGCGTATTTCCACACAGATCGAGAAAAGAGTGTAACATTCTGTGACATATGATGCACATGATTGGAGCGTGGGATATCACAGAAGTTTACATGACATATCATGTAAAAGTCATAAAATATCACGTAAACTTCCATTATATGTAATGTAATTCAGCATGACTCTGAGTATTTACATGACATATAACACAAATTTACATGATATATCATGTAAACCATCATAACACTAAGTTTACATGACTCAAATTAAGTTTACATGACGTGTAAATATCATTATTTTTATCTGTGCAGTATAAATCGACGTTAAACAAGCGGGCTAAAAATATCGCGACATCAAAACAACAAGCACTTGCGGAACTCTGTTTTGGAAGCAGTCTGGAAATTTCATTCTTAAATTGATTTGTGCTTCGCTTCTTAAGTAATGATGTTATGACGAAACGTTTGGATAAGCATACTGGGAGCGTTCATATTACTATCATCATACATACACAGTAAAACCGCTCAGCACTAAAATGTGTAAGCCCTACTCGTAAGTGCATAATTTCCAGACCACACAAAAATGTGTTACAGTTACACATTTTCAAAAACAGCTCGTACACTCGTCTAGATGCGAAATGTCGATAATATTTTTGTTTTCCAAGGTCACTAGTAAACCTAGCTAGATTTATGTACAAAAAAATTTGCGAATTTAACGATTTTGCGGACACAGGAGCTGATTTTGTGAATGTGCAAGGGTTACACATTTTTGGTGTAGTCTGGAAATTATGCACTTTTGTGCTGAGCGGCGTAGCGTGTACATTACATACATTTATTTGTTCAACATCATTAAGACAAGACATAATCAACAATAGTACGCCACAAGACTCGGTTTGTGGCTGCCGCTCTCCATCCTCGGTCACGCCCAATGCTCGCCAAGTCACGCTCCACCTGGTCCGCCCATCGTGCTCTCTGCGCTCCACGCCTTCTTGTGCCAACCGGATCAGTTGCAAACACCATCTTTGCAGGGTTGTTGTCCGGCATTCTTGCAACGTGCCCTGCCCACCGTATCCTTCCTTGGCTTTGGCCACCTTCTGGATGCTGGGTTCGCCGCTGGGTTCATCCTTCTCCACCACACACCGTTCTCCTGCACACCGCCAAAGATAGTCCTTAGCACGCGTCGCTCGTAAACTCCGAGTGCTTGCAGGTCCTCGAGCATGGTCCATGTCTCGTGCCCGTAGAGGATCACCGGTCTTATTAGCGTTTTGTACATGGTGCATTTGGTGCGTGGGTGAATCTTTTTCGACCGCAGTTTCTTCTGGAGCCCGTAGTAGGCCCGACTTCCGCTGATGATGCGCCTCCGAATTTCACGGCTCACGTTGTTGTCAGCCGTCAGTAAGGTAGACGAGGTAGACGAATTCCTCCACCACCTCGAAGGTATCCCCGTCTATCGTAACATTACTACTCAGACGGATCCGGTTGTGTTCGGTTCCGCCTACCAGCATGTACTTTATTTTTGAGGCATTCATCACTAGTCCGATCTTTGCTGCTTCGCATTTCAGGCGGGTATACAGCTCTGCCACCGTTCCAAATGTTCTGGCAATAATGTCCATGTCGTCCACAAAGCACACAAATTGTCCGGATTTTGTGAAAATCGTTCCCCGGCTGTTGAGCCTGGCTCGTCGCATCACACCTTCCAGAGCGATGTTGAAGAGTAGGCATGAGAGTTCATCACCTTGTCGCAGTCCCCGGCAAGATTCGAATGAACTTACGCAGTTTTGCACATCGTCCATCGTTGCTTTAATCAGTCTAGTCAGCTTCCCAGGAAAGCCGTTTTCGTCCATGATTCTCCATAGCTCTGCGCGGTCGATACTGTCGTATGCCGCTTTGAAGTCGATGAACAGGTGATGCGTTGGGACCTGGTATTCATGGAATTTCTGGAGGATTTACCGTACGGTAAAGATCTGGTCCGTTGTCGACCTGCCGTCGATGAAGCCAGCTTGATAACTTCCCACGAATACATTTGTTTTAGGTGACAGACGACGGAAGATGATCTGAGATAGCACTTTGTAGGCAGCATTCAAAATAGTGATCGCCCTGAAGTCCTCACATTCCAAATGGTCGCCTTTCTTGTGAATGGGGCAGATTACCCCTTCCATCCATTCCTCCGGTAGCTTTTCGGTTTCTCAGATCCTGACTATCAGCCGATGCAGACAGGTGGCCAACTTTTCTGGGCCCATCTTGATGAGTTCAGCTGCGATACCATCCTTACCAGCTGCTTTGTTGGTTTTGAGCTGGTGAATGGCATCCTTAACTTCCCTCAGCGTGGGAGTTGGTTCATTTCCGTCCTCCGTTGCACTGGCGTCGTCGTTTCCTCCGTTGCCGTGGTCTCCCGTGCCTACGTTCTCCACGCCGTTCAGGTGCTGATCGAAGTGCTTCTTCCACCTTTCGATTACCTCACGTCCGTCCGTCAAGAGGCCTCCGTCTTTATCCCTGCATATTTCGGCTCGCGGCACGAAGCCGTTGCGGGATGCGTTGAGCTTCTGATAGAACTTCCGTGTTTCTTGGGAACGGCACAGCAGTTCCATTTCTTCACACTCCGCTTCTTCCAGGCGGCGCTTTTTCTCCCGAAACAGGCGGGTCTGCTGTTTCCGCTTCTGTTTGTAACGTTTCACGTTCTGCCGAGTCCCTTGCTGCAGCATTACCACCCTCGCTGCGTTCTTCTCCTCCAAAACCGTTCTGCACTCTTCGTCGAACCATTCGTTCCGTCGATTCCGTTCCACGTACTTTCACTGTACTCCAGCAGTTTTCTAGAGGGGCTTCATCGAGCTCGCCCTCGTCTGGCAACGCGGCCTCGAGATTCTGCGCTTATGCTGAGGCGACATCCGATTGCTTCAGTCGCTCTAAGTTGTACCATGGCGGCCGCCTGTACTGTACATTGTTGATGACGGAGAGTTTTGGACGCAGTTTGACCATCACCAGATAGTGGTCCGTGTCGATGTTGGCGCCACGATAGGTCCTGACGTCGATAATGTCGGAGAAGTGCCGTCCGTCAATCAGAACGTGGTCGATTTGAGATTCCGTCTACTGTGGTGATCTCCAGGTGTAACGATAAGGGAGGCTGTGTTGGAAAAAGGTGCTACGTATGGCCACATTTTTGGAGGCGGCGAAATCAATGAGTCGTAGGCCGTTTTCGTTCGTCTGCTGATGGGCACTGAACTTACCAATCGTCGGTCTGAATTCCTTCTCGTGGCCTACCTGAGCGCTCAAATCTCCTATGATGATCTTGACGTCGTGGTTTGGGCAGCGATCGTTCTCGCGTTCGAGCTGCGCGTAAAATGCGTCCTTGTCATCATCAGTACTTCCGGAGTGTGGGCTGTGCACGTTTATTATGCTGAAGTTGAAGAATCGGCCTTTGATCCTCAACCTGCACATTCTTTCGTCGATCGGCCACCAACCGATCACGCGCCTCTGCATATCACCTATCACGATAAAATCTGTTCAACGCTTGCGTGTGTTGTCGCAGCTCTGGTAGATGGTATGATTATCTCTAAACGATCGTACCATGGATCCTGTCCAACACACCTCCTGCAGCGCTACGATGCCGAACCCGCGGTCCTTCAGTAGATCAGCGAGTATGCGGGTGCTCCCAATGAAGTTGAGAGATCGACAGTTCCACGTACCGAGTTTCCAATCGCAAGTGCTTTTTGTTCGTTGGGGTCGTTGCCGTTGGTCTCAGTTCGTATTATTTTGTTGCTGATTTTCCGTTGCAATGGTTTTTACGGCTGGCTCGTAGGGTCTGACACCAACCCCCTACTTTCCGGAGGACCATAGTGCACAGTTGAAACCTGAAACCCCACAAAAACCCTCTTAAAGCTCCCCTTGAGCTCACATGAAAGTCAATGATTACTCCTAAAATATTCAAGAATTCCTCTAAGCTACGTAGACTCGTAGTTGGGTGTGGGGAGGGGAAGAGGGAGCGAGATTTGGTAATGATAGGCTTTAGTGTGGACAATATTTTATAATAGACAAAACTCTACTAGCTTACGTAGTTAATGGACCAGCGCCTAGCGAAGGCACACAGACGTTATTTCTGTCGTGTACTTGTTTTTGAACGTAGTTTCACTCGATTACATTGTTTTTAACACTTATTGCGCACACCACGTTATAACTATATAACTATAGTCGTAAACACTAATTGCCCTTGGGCTCCTCTCTGGAGCCACCATCTTCATCGACTTCAGGTTCACCACTCTCCGCGCTGCCTTCTGAATACTCGATAGCTATTTGAGGTATCAAGGTCTTCTGAATACTCGTGATGATATGCGTCATCCCGCTTGACGCACTCAGATGGCAGAAAATGAGTCTATGAAGATTATGGACAGCGCCTAAGGATGCAATCATAACTGAACTCATCAAGAGTCCAAAAAGTTCAACATCCGCCTGCACCGGATGATAGTCAGCATCTAAGAAACAGAACAGCTTATATTTCTTATTAAATCTATTGAAGAAATCGTTCAGTACCCCTCAGTGCCAAAACCAAAATTTCTTCCGTATCCGCAGAATTAGCTTTTCATGCAAACGCATTTTCCACGTTCGAAGAAGGTCCCATTCACTGAGGCATTCTTCATTCCACAAAAGAAAAAGTTTTGCAGCACTCCCAGTCAGTCCACCCCCTGTCGCTGTCGAAGAAACTATTCCGCTTATTTCGATGTCTTTTGGATCACCGTTTTCGGCGCTTCACTACGTCTGAAACGACGAGTCATGGAACTTGAGAGCGGCGCACAGCGGAGAAACAATTTATTGCGCGAAAAAGTGCAATTCTCGTGGAGGCTGCTGGACCAGGAGGGATACGGGGAGGGATTCAGAGCAGGAAGCAGCCCGGAAGCCAGGATGACGTACGAAAATTTATTTGAAAATTGTATGCAACAAACTGTAACTGATTGTTTGCATATTTTTTTTCCTGCCTCCTTCCTCGTGGAACTGTTCGCTCAGAAAATTGTTTTCATTCAAATCAGGCACAGAACACTTGCTGTAATCAGAAAGTATCGCTACAGTAGTTGCCGGTTCCTGTTTTTCGGTTCGGGAAAGTTTTGGCTTCTTCGCGATAAAAACAAATTGATTCCTTCCGTTCATCTTCGGCGTCGTCTTTTGTTTTTGGGGAAGAATTGTAAGCCGTATCATTTGAAAGGGGCTATAAATCAAAGCATCTTGGACTGTCGCTAGCGTTGTTTCTATTTTTATCTTGTTGTGTTGTATTGGAAACTTCAACAGTTCCTACGGAGAACATGCTGCTTCTTTGAAGAAAAAATATTATCCTTATTATTATTGTTTACTATACGTACTTCCAGCTCCAGGTGGTAATGATTAAACGCTAAGAGAACCACTGGTAAAAACCAGAAATTTGTTTTTTTTTTGCAGACTTTTGGTCGTGGTCGTGAGTCTGTTCACCAGGGAGGTGCGGCTCAAACAGCGTCTGTTCTGGCATCCAGCAGCGGAGTAAGAAACGCTGCACCACGCCCTGCTAGATCCAAGGTGGTAGCCCCATCAGCGTGGTCGTCCCAGTGTTGGTTGGGACGTTGAACAGAACCGGCACAATGGCACTGTAGCATGTTTATGAAGGCAAAGTGCTGTAGAATGGCGACTTCACATAAAAATTGAGCAAAACACCTGATTCATAAATTGTGGGGAAAAAACAAGTATGGCACAATTTATGAATCAGGTGGAAATCGGTTGAAATTTTGCAATTTTTAATATATTTCACCAGGATTTCTATTTTTGTAAGAACTGCTCTGCATCTTATAGAACCTGGATGACTGTTGACAGATTCGACGCCATTTTGTATGTTGTTATCGCTTCCGAACACTTGATAGAGAGCGTATCAGGAACGATTATAATTATTGGTCCAAAGCACAGGATTTTGTATTTTTTAGGGCTACGCTGATTAAAATATATGTGATGAGATACTACTAAACAGAATTTTAAAACATGTTGGTAGCAAGGATGCTTTTACTCACCTGGCAATCTTTAAATTCATTTGCCTATAACTCAGTTCAGAAGCTTGTTACTACAATATGATGTTCGGAAAACTGGAGGAGCAACCATTGACATGTATAGTCAGATTTGATCGTTGATCGTTGATCGTTGTGATGTTCGGAAAACTTGTAGGGTTGTGTTTTTCCAACATAATTATCACCAAGGACACCATGTTCTAACTCTCATATCTACGGCGTGAGAACGCTAGTATTACCTACTCATACTAAATGATCGAAAAATTCAATCGTTTAGTAACAGTAGGTGGTACCAAAACTTTCACGCCAAGTTTTAATATGAAGTCCTTGGTGATAATTGTAGGAAAAACACCACCTCACAAGTTTGCCGAAAATCACATTGTAGTAACAAGCTTTTGAACTGAGTTATACAGGGTGCGGCAGGAAAAAATGCGAAAAGTTCAAGGCACTATTACACGCTAAATATGGGATATATATGACTATTTTTTCATGACAGTGTATCAGTCAATGTCTATATTCTGGCACTGGAAAATAAAAATGAACATATATTATGTTTAACATGTGATAATGTAAGCCTAATAAGCGGGTATCAATAAACTGCGTGCCCAATGGTCTTTAAACAAAATTACTATAACAGTAACAAAATTAGCTTAAATTCAATGAACAACCAGACCACGCTGATCCAGAGCCATGTAGTTTCACATGCTAGATGAAATAAGTACATATATTTGATGATATTGTAGAGAAAATTCAAAATTTTATTTTATCAGATACGAAATTTAGCGACCTGTGTACTTTTCGGCGGTTTGAAAATTCTGATTGTCTTTAGCTTCAGGCGCCGCCCTGTAAAGGTTAGTGGCCAAAATGGGAAAATTTTCAATTAACTTTTCAGAAAACTAGCCTTTTAGAGATCATGAAACGTTGAAACCCCATATAGCCCATATAGCCGAGGCGGTAAATGCACGGGTATTCAGCATGACCGTGCTGAGGGTGACGGGTTCGATTCCCGGTCGGCCCAGGATCTTTTCGTAAAGGAAATTTCCTTGACTTCCTTGGGCATAGAGTATCTTCGTGCCTGCCACACGATATACACATGCAAAATGGTCATTGGCAGAGGAAGCTCTCAGTTAATAACTGTGGAAGTGCTCATAGAACACTAAGCTGAGAAGCAGGCTTTGTCCCAATGAGGACGTTACGCCAAGAAGAAGAAGAAGAAACGTTGAAACATAGATTGGCTAACGTCAAATGGACGAAAACGAGGTTTGAAGTTGAAAAACACTTTCACATTCGCGATCTTCAAAAATTGGCTATAAATAGCCTTTAAACCTCTTCGATACCAGTTTTGCGATACCTTTTAGCGCAAGTAAAGTATTCAGGCCCATGCCAATTGAATGTGAGAATACCATGTTGAAGTTTTGTTCATTTTAAAAGAAGACACACCTGCCTGAAATTGATCCAGATTTTTGACAGATGACTATTATGTGTTCTGAGATGATGGTTCTACAGCTATTGAGGCGTATGGTGTCATGAGCTTTACGAGATTTCCCGAAAATTCGATGATCGATGATCGATAGAGTTTATCAAAAAATCTCAAATTTTGACTGTTTTTTCAACAGTCGATTGAGGGCTCGATTGAATAGTAAAAAATTACATTTTTTCGTGCAAAATCCAAAGAGTGTCAATCCATGATAACTTTTTTCAACGTTCAAAAAGTATCTATGTTTTAATAGTTTATGAAACATTTATATATTGTTAGTGTACGTTTAAAATTTCATTCAATTCCCCAAGTAACACACATGTTATATAAAAGTTGCGACAGCGCAAGTTTTGGTTGTTTAGAAGTTTATTTTACGTTATTTCAACACAATGTTGGAATTACGTAAAATAAACTTCTATACAACCAAAACTTGCACTGTCGTAACTCTATTATAACATGTGTGTTGCTTGGGTCGGTTCACTGGTTTCAGAGATATGACAGCTTAAAAATGAGTTGTCTAAAAATAGTGTTTTACCCGAACGGTTCTAACTTTGCGAAAGATAAATCAATCGAGCCCAAATTTGTACCAATGATGCACATATAATAGGTTGACAAACAGACAAAATTTGAGATTTTTTGATGCTTTCTATGAAAAGTTATAGTATGTTGAACTTTTTTGTGAGAGAAAAAAAGTTGCCTATCCCAAACATTTTGGCCATCCTTTGTAGGTGACCGGGTTCTTGTTTTAGTTCGCACAGCATCAGGGGAATTAAAAAAACCCACGGTAAAGTTATCTCTACTAAAGAACGCAGCGAGTGATGAACCTGAAGTCGATCATGATGGTGGCTCCAGAGAGGAGCCTTAGGACAATCAGTGTTTACGTGGTGTGTGTAACAATTGTTAAAAACAACGTTATCGAGTGAAATTACGTTCGAAAACAAGTATTATCTAAAAATTATGTATGCGAAGATTATTTATTCATTTATCGTGTGAAATACTTTAATTCTGTTTTTACACGATGGATGCGTTCGTGCAAAAAAAGATCACGTAGAAAAAGACGTGATTTGACCTTCGCAAATGACAAAAATTGCGTAAAAACCATGCAAAAATAAAGCGTTTTAAAAAAGTTGTGTAAAACGCTATTAATTCTACAAAAATCATACTTTTTTAATTTAAGGCTTTTCTTGCCGTAACGGAGTTTGTGGGAATGGATTCACTACGCTATGGTTCATAGGCAAGTGTTTGACCATCTACGTCGTAAAGTTTCGGCTTTCCGTCTTTGGAGAGGTCAGAGCTAGAGCATGTTTTTTACGCCCGACGTTTCAAATGTTTATACAATCTTTCTCAAGGGTTAGAAAAATTTTGTTCTTCGTCTGGTGGTTTGTTTTTGTTAATTTTCGTCAAGCTGTCAAGCTTTTGGTTTCATCTATTTATATTTTACTGGGCAAAACCAAAAAAAAACTAGGCAACGGTTCACTACTTAATCTTGTTTCTAACTATTCTGCGTATTTCAAGAATAGTTCGAAACATGACTAAGTAGTGAACCATTGCCTAGTTTTTCCGTTTTGCCCATCAAAATATAAATTGATGAAAACCAGAAGCCTGACGAAAATTAACAAAAATAAACCGCCACACGGAGAACAAAATGTTTCTTATACTTGAGAAAGTTTGAATAAACAATCGAAACGTCGGGCATAGAATATATGCTCTAGTTCTGACCGCTCCAAAGACGGAAAGCCAAAAAAGTTTTCCTGTACAAACTCGCTGCAGTCGAAAGCATCAAAACTAAACGTCATCATGGGAGTTGCAGATTCGCGAAGGCTTTCCAGAGCGTTTGAAGAAGTTTCATATGGATCTTAGGGAACTTGCTGGGCTTCCAGATGAGCTGCATAAGGATGTCAGGGTTTTGCAGAGGCGTTTCAAGGCGTTTGAGAGCGATTTTGGGCATTTCACTGAGGTTTTAGAGGGGCTTTTGAGGCTTCACCGGCTACCGGGTGAACTGACTAAATGGGGGTTTCAGAAGTCTTGAAGACGAGCTTCAAAGCTTTTCAAAGTGTTTCAAGATGTTTCTGAGCATTTCAGAGGATTTCAAAAAGGTGAAAGCGGAGTTTTAGCAGGCTTTTGGGTGAACTTCATGGGGATTATAGAGGCGTTTCATAGTGTTTCAGAGGGGGGGGGGGGGTTGTGTTTGGGGAGCTTGTCGGGATTTCGGATGATCTTCGTAAGGGTGTCAAGGAGTTGTAAATGCGTTTCAGATCGTTTCTGTGGGTTTTGGAGAGGTTTTAGAGGGGTTCTCAAGGCTTCACAAAATTTCAGATGGACTTCATGGAGATGTCGAGGGCGTTGGAGAGGTAATCGTAGCGCTTCAAAACGATTTAGAGGGTACCATAGGTTTCAGTAGGGTTTCAGGGGGCTTCACCGGCTTCCGAGTGGACTTCATGATGATTTAAGGAGCGTTACTGGAATGTTTCAAAGCATTTCAAGAGGCTGAGCTGAGGGGACTTGAAGGGCATCCGCGTTAACTTCAAGGCTGTTTTAGACGTTTTCATAAGTTTTTCAAGACATTTCGATTTGCAAAAGGTTATTGCAGCCATTGCAAATGGCAAATGTCCCATAGAAAATTAAAAAGTATTCCATAAAGAATGAATAAATGTACCATAAAAATGTGTAATGTTGCCCATAAATAATAGAAAACATTCCATACTTTTTAGAAAATGTACCAGTAAAACATGGAATTTTCTCATTGAAAGTAATATTTTGCACTAATAAATAATACTGATATGCTCCATAATAAAATACAAGTGCTCCATAATAAATTAGAAATGCTCCATAAAAAATAAAATTGTACCCATAGAAAATTGAATATTGTTTCATAGTAAAAACAAATTACACCATAAAAAGAAAAAAAGCACCATAGCAAATAGATCAATGCTCCATAAAATTATCAAACTGCACCATAAAAATATGAATTGCTCCATAAAGAATTGAAAATTCTTCCAATCTTTGAACTTCTGCACCTCTGAAGTAGTGCAATGTGAAATAGTAGTGAATAACCAAATTTAAATTATGACAATATGGACACTATGGACAATTTTCATTTTTTATGGAGCAATTCATATTTTGTATGGTGCAGTTTGATAATATTTATGGAACATATATCTAATTTTTAGGGTTCCATTTTTTTTTTTCAATTTGATTTTTATATGGAGCAATATTTAATTTTCCATGGGTACAATTTTAATTTTTATGCTCCATAAAAAGTTCGAATTTATTATTCTAATTTATTATTGAGCATTTAAATTTTATTATGGTGCACTTCTGATTTATTTATGGATGCAAAGTTGTACTTCTAATGAGAAAATTTTATGTTTTACCGGTACGTTTTCACTTATTTATGGGAAATATTGCACATTTTCATGGAACATATGTTCATTTTTTATGGAGCGCGTTTTGATTTTTAATGGAGCGTTTCTTGTCTTATGGGTGCAATAAACAGGCTGCCATTTCGAAGCATTTCGGGGGTTTTCAGAGAATTCTAGGGATGTTCTAGGAGACTTGACAAGCATCCAAGGCATTTTAGAGCGTTTCACGATATTTCAGAAGGTTTTTGGAGCTTTCATTATGCTCACCTGGCTCAGATGGCTTCAAGAGGGGTTTCAGAGGAGGTATTTCAGGGCTTCAGAGAAGTTCTTAAGGGCTTTCAGGAGAGCTTAAATGGCGTTTCAGTTTAAGACAACTGTCTTAGAGACAACTGATTACGTTTGTAAATCCAATGACCTGTACTCAAGGGAATGGTTAAAGGGAGTCGCAGGAGCATTTCAAAGGATCTCAGGGCTATTTATTAGGGTTCCATAGAGTACCTGAAGGTCTCAGAGACGTTTCAGGAGGTCTTACGGGGTTCCAGAGGGCTTAGGGGATTCCTCAAGGGTCTTAGGGGGTTCCAGGAAAGCTCCGCTAAGTCTCAGGGACGTTTTAGGGGTCCCAGGGCGTTTCAATGAGTTTCAGAGGGAGCTTTATGAAGTTTCAATGGCACTCCATGGGGCCTCAGGGAGGTTTAAGAATGTCTCAGTGGCTTTCTTTGGGGCTCTGGGGGGTTCTAGGGAGTCTCAAAAACGTTTCACGGAGTCCCAGAGTCTCAGAGCGTTCCATGGGTTCACAGGGGCGATCCACGGGGCATCCATGAGAGCTTCAGGGGCGTTTCAGAGAAGTTTTGAGGGGAACTTAGGGCCATTTCAGGATGTTTCATGGTGCGTCAGGGGTATTTCTGAAAGGGTTTCCAGGAGTTTTGAAGGGGTCTCATGATGTGTCTTGGATGCGTTTCAGGGGTTTCCAATGGATTCCAGAAGGTCCCAGCGGCACTTCAGAGAGTTACAGGGAGGCTAAGGAGGGTATCAGTAGGGCTCAAGGGCGTTTTACGGGGTCCCAAGGGGTTTCTGGGGATTTTAGGGGGTCTCAAGGGCGTTCCATCAGCCCTCAGGTGTGTTCCATAGGCCTATCAGCGGCTTTTCAAGGAGCTAATATCAGGTCTCAGAAGCGTCATGGGCTTCCGGGGGTTTCCAGTACGCTTCACGGTTTCAGGGGCGTTTTAGTCGATTTCATGGGTACTTAAGGTCTCAGGAATGTTTCATGGAGTCTCAGAGGGTTTCAGGGGTGCGTCAGAAAGTCTCTATCGGAACCTCCTTAAAAGCCCTTGAAGCCCTTGGAACCACTTCTTCTGAACTATCTGGGAACTTTCTAATTCAAACGCCCAGGAACAAGACCTGCTCTTGCGAGCTATGTTTCACTTTACAGCCCTGACTGCATTTATGTTCGAAATTCCCGCTATTTCATGCCGTTTTCAGTTTATAAACCGCTGCTCATGGCATAAAAAGAGGTCCCTCCCTAAGCGCTCACCCTGGAAGTGCCCTAAACTATCCGTAACTGCTCTCACTGCTTCATTCTCGTATAACAAACATATCATCAATCTTAACCTTCCTTAACTCGCATGGTTGACCACCACCGTCAGCATCAATGCTGAGTACAAAAAACGAGATTTTTTCAACGTGTTGTATAAAATACAAAAGCGCGATCACTCGAGGGTTAGGTAAGTACTTCAACTGCTTTGAACACTAGGTATAAAAATTCAATTGGGTAATGAATGTTCGTACGTTTGTTCACTCGCAGTTTAGAATCGGTTATAGTTTCAGTTACATACGTTAGTTGAATAGAAATTGATATTTGGTTTTCAAAATTGCAAGGCAAATCTTCTGCAAGAGAGGAACGCTGCCGTGTTCTTTTTGCAGTCGACTGCAAAAACAACACGGCAGCGTTCCGTGTCAAGTTAATCGTGCAACAATCATGGTTTCATCTAATCTTGAAACAATAAGCAAAACAATAAAAATAAAATCGGAGGCGAATGACTATTTGTTAAAACCTCTTTAATAAATAAATAATAATAATAAATAAAAATAATAAATTTCTGCATTCCGCATACTTGTTACATGGCTGGGGTGAACGCAGTCAAAGTCACGGATTCAGCAGACTGTTGCGATATGATTTATGTCGAGCAAAGCAAAACACTCGAAGCCACTCGCCCGTGCATTAGTGAGTGGGTGAGCACAAGGCAACAGGCCTTGAACATTCTCTCGATGAGGTAGGTAACCATATGCACTTGATGACACCTCACATACGCCAAAGTGTATCATTTTTCAGGAACAATAAACTTTGCCCAGACATACACTGCTCTACCGACGACGACGGATGACAACCCGGTCCTGAGGTATGCAGTGGCAGCGGCGGCGCCATGCTCGAACCGAAAGTCAGTCGTCGGTTCCTAGAAAGTGACTTTGCCCGTATTTCAACCCGTAACGACTTGTTCCGCATCGAAAAGCGACGGGCCAGGTGTGTGCCATGGGAACCGGTGTGTCGTTGGCGGTGGTGGGGTGAGAGGGCGTGACTGGTATGAATGTGTGTGTAATGGGAGTATAAATTTTTGATAACACTTATTCACAATAGCAATTGGAGTTTTTGCCTTGTTTTCACCCTGTTCATCCACTTCTCCTCGTTGGATGGCTGGATGATGGAACTGAAGAACTGCTTATGCGCAGCGCACCCAGAAAGGATGAGACGAACGGCTGGTTGCTCACTCAACGGAAATGTTGAAATTTATGTTTCAATTTATGCCATACACTTGCCGTGGGGAAGGACTCCCTCTTCGGGCGCCTCATGCTTTTGTCATAAACCAACCAGTCCCAGCGCCAGGTTGGATGAGGAACATCCTTCAGCTCTCACTGCTCCGACCGGCGTGGCAGCATATGCTTCATCAACCAAGCTCTATTGTGTGTCTTTCTGTTGCTACCCGGCTCCGGCACCATCCAGCTTATCAATCGATAAATTTTCAACTGGTGCTCTTCAACTTTATGACTGTAAGCAATACGTTCCGATTCGACCGACATGTGGAACGATCCTGGGACTTATGGGTGGGTCTGTGTCGATGATTCCGGCCCGTCACATATGGAGACAATGAACAAAGACGCACGGCATGAGAATGAGAGTAGGTTAATTTGCATAAATGACTATTTCATCACGTTTCGGTTGGATTTGGCTGAGCGAATTTTCTTTGTCACATGATCGCTTTCACTATATCCCATTATTCGGTTTAGAAGATGAGTTTTATTTTATGATTTGAAACAGCTGCCGAAAAGTGGTGCAAGTGTAGTTTACTTAAAGTGGAATGGACCTGATGTGATGGTTAAAGCACGTGACTATGACGCCGAGGACCTAGGATCAAATACCACACCCGACACTTTGGAAGGGAAGTAATGCCGTGGCGTGGGTTCCGAGATGAACCTAGATCATTAAATATTGGTTCATGGATACTGACGTATTAAGGGCAACCAATTAAAGACAAGGTTGCCCGAGTACAAAGATGGCTGCCAAAATGACTGCCTTTCATTTTACTCGAATTTCTCGAGCACACTGATTTATTCCACAACTTGTCACGGGCTTTTTCAATAAGTTTCTAGAAACCTAACATTTCTGAAGGAGTTTCTTACAACACAGATCCAAGATTCGATCTGCTGGAGCTGATAGGGGCCCGTCCATAAACTGCGTAAATTCTTAGTGGCGAGCGTCCTGTCCAAAATTTTGTTTGGTCAATGGTCTACGAGGAGATGGGGAGGGGGGATTGTGAAATTGCCAAAAATGTGTCGACGTAGTTTATGGATAGCAGCTTTCTACCAAAATTCATCCCGCGGTTTCGTCATTATGTATTTTCTCTAGGATATCTTCGAGAGATTCTAGAAAAGTTCCTCTCGGGATTTCATCCAGTGTTCCTTCAGGGATTTTCCGGGAATCCATACTGGATTTTTGCGTTTGGCGTGCACCAAAGTGAAGTGAAAGGCTATATGTTCATTCAAAAACGGATTTTCGATAGAAGGCTCGGAGGGTCAAGTCACATACCAATCAACTCAGTTCGACGAATTGAGATGATGTCTTTATGTGTGTATGTATGTATGTCTGTGTGCAAAATAAGTTCACTCACTTTTAAGGCACTTTCCATAGGTCGGTTTGTCGGATTATAGCTCGAATCTAACCAGAATTTTATCGCATTGTTTTCTATTAAAAATGGTCCAGATCGGTTAAGGCGTTCCGGAGTTATGGCCATTTAAGTGATCTGGACCAGCACCGGTTGATCTGGTAGTATGAAAAACTGAACCAAGCCCCATCATGGGACACATCAAACTGCGGCGATTTTTGAAGTCTTTAGCATGGTTGACGAATTTTGTGCGGTAATCAACACTGGAGACCAGAAATTTCACAATGTCGGCCCAAAATTCAAGATTTTTTTAATTCTTCAATCACTTAACCTAATTTACAGCTCATTTGTCCACTAAAGCGCTGCTTGAGCGATTCCAATTGGAAGCTGCACTTACACTTTGTACAGCGCCTAAATGTATTCTATTCTAATTATGTACACTACATCGAACTGGTTTTGTCTTTGCGCTGCTGTCATTCTTCTACCCTGGCCATGGTAGAATGATGAGCACGAGGATGTTGATGTGTGGCTCTTGTTCCTTTCCCAGTTCGATTGGAGGTCCATTATGAGTAGCCGTTAGCCGATATCCATGTTTCCGAGTTCGTTAGAGCATATTGCTCAGAAGAGGGTCAGGTGCAGGGTTGTTAACGTTAATCAACGATTAACGCCGTTACGTTACATTACGTAACGTTTATTGTAACGATTAACGTATTCTCCGTTGATTTTTCAGGACCGTTGATTAACGATAACGTTAACGCTGAGCGTTGATTTAACGTCAACGATTCCGTGAATTTTGCGTTGATAATGTGACTCATTGGCAAGTTCTCAAGTATGGTTTTAGTTGAAGCTTCTCAAGCATTGAAAACTACCGCCAATGAAGTTACATTGGCTCAAAAAGAATTAAAAAATGCGAGAATATATTCATTCAGCAATTGTTCCATCTTAAATTGACTCGATAGGATTTGTCAACCAATGCATTTATTTTGACCAAAACCACCACACTCGTTTTCCATTTAGCTAACCCAAAATTATATGTGGCAACTCTTTAAGCGACTAATTGGAACCTTGCCTAGTACGCGAAGAGTTATTAGTCCACTAATATTGGCGCCGTTTAACGGGTAACGAGGTATTTTGTAAAATTATAGCGGGTTTAGTCATTCTTAAAGCATAGAAGACATCCTATGAGTCAATTTAAATTAATTCAAACTGAACAAAAAAAAAACTTGCAGTGGGAGAAATGCGGCTTCGACCAAGTTTCGGCAGGTTTTTTGACCAACTATGAATTCAAACGTTGAGAACTTATTTTGCATGAAGATGTAGCATACTATCGTTGTATTTAAAAAGTAGACTTCAATGATAGAATTCACTCCTAGAAAAAAAAAGATGCAAAAAGCTGTTATTTACCCAGATAAGCCTAAACTGATACAAAATCAGGAATTACATTAATTATTCAGTAATGTTGAGGGGTTTCTTAGTTATAGCTCGTAGGATCTCACCTTGGGGTTTCAGCTGGAGACATGTAACATTTCGTTGCTTGGTCTTACTCTGAAAAATTGGGAATCTCTGCCTTAACTCTAGTAGTTCATTGGGGTTATTATGACCTCTAAACGTGCACTACGTCAGCGAGGTGAGCGTCAGCTCATGCACGAAGAAGGGTTATCCAATTTTTTTCACAATTGAAGAGATTTTTCTAGGATTCTCTCGTTATTGAACAGTAACTCTTGGGTAAAAACTGGTAAGAAAAATGCTTTGCAGGATACTGACATACATATAACATATGTATGCCTGCTGTGATCGACAATAACCGACGCTTACACGTGGCCACGGGTCAAATGACGGCATAGCAATGCAATGATTGTGCAGCACGCATCAGTGTAAATGGAATCCCATTAGCTTTCAGGAACTTCGGAAACCGGAGGATTGATTGCGAACCTCAAGAAGTCAAGTAATGTTGCTCCTCTTAATTCCTCTTGGCATTGCGTCCCGACTAGGACAAAGTCTGCTTCTCAGTTTAGTGTTCTATGGGCACTTCCACAACTAGTAGCATAGAATTTTCCCTACCAACGATTATTTTGCATTCTTATATCGTGTGGCCGCTATGAACATACTCTATGCCAAAGAAAGTCAAGGGATTTTTTATTGCGAGCAGTTCCAGAATTGATCGATAATCGGACCCGTCATCCTCAACATGGCCTTCCTGAATATCCCCCCTCCCCCCGTATCTCTACTGAAAAAGCATACAATAACAATAATCATACTGAGATTAACGATTCGATTAACGACATGCGTTGACGTTAATTCAACGCAACCCGTTAACGTTGATTGCCAAGCAAATCAACACAACGCCGTTGGAGTTGATATGACAGAAAAATTGCAAGTGCCGGAGCTGGGATCGAACCCATGAGCATCCACTTATGAAGTGAACGTGTAGCCACTACGCTACGGGCCTCGGCGTAAAAAAAAAAAAACAAGATGGAAGCCTAATATTGGAGATAGCGGCTGTTTGATATAGTTTAAGGCCCTAAAACCATGTAATATGGGTATACTTGGTATAGAGAAGATGTGTTAAGTCCAAAAACGACAACCAGATTATCTGAGATGGCAATCTCAAATCCAAGATGGCGGCTCAAAATTCAAAATGGCTTAATGGTGTTTTAGGCCCAAAAACCATACAATATTGGTGGGTATACACTGTGGTGCATAATTGATCGGACAAACGCTGATTTTCATACAAAGTTGCCAAGTTTGAGATGCTGTAACTATGGTTTGCGTTGATGGATTGAGCTCAATTTTTGACACGGAACTACTTATATGCTGAATTTTATGTATATAAGGTACAAAAAGTTTTCGTTCACAGGTTTGGGCGTGGCAAGGTGTTCAAAATGTGCAAAAGTGATCGAACAGCGGTACCCCTTTGATTTACACGCGTGCCGCTGTCCGATCACTTTTGCACATTTTGAACGCCTTGTCCAAGGATGGAAATCTAGTGATCATGATCAGATTTCGAATGTGTCGCGGTCGAACGGCATCGCGCGATCATAGCAACAACGATAACATTTTGTCGTCAAGCATCATAACAAACTTCGGTCCGAGAAGAATGATTCGCTCGGCATGTGCGGGTGCGATGCGATCGTTATCATGAAGTCGAAATGATAAATTAGTGATTTCATTCACTTTTTGAGCATTCTTGGTGATTTAGCTTCCAGATATGCTTATGAACGTATCATTTCGAATCATGAATGCGGCTTACGGGTGCATAAGTGGCAAACAATGTGATGAATAAAATTTATCATGACTTGTAACATGATCCGATAACGGGTCATCACGCGATAAAGCGTGCATCAGATGCTTTAATTGTTCTTTGATACGAGCACGGTGTGAGGCGTCGGCATCATGCTACTGCAAGAACAAGGCTATCTTGGATTATTCGTATCCTGTATCATTTATCGCTTGAAGTGATTTTCTGCCATCCTTGGCCTTGTCACACCCAAACCTGTGAACGAAAACATGTTGTACCTTGTATACGTAAAATTCAGCATATAATTAGTTTCGTGTCAACAATTGAGCTCAATCCATCAACGTAAACCATAGTTATAGCATCTCAAACTTGGCCGTTTTGTATGAAAATCGGCGTTTGTCCGATCAATTATGCACCACAGTGTATTTGATACAGGGAAGATGCTTGGAGTCCAGAATTGACGACCAAAATATCCAAGATGTCGGCTCCAAATAGAAAATGGCGGTTGTTTAATGATGCTTTAGGCTCTTAAACCATGCAATGTGTAACAGTTCGTAGTACCCCCTCAGCAGGTTTGTGAGATTTTGTCGCGTTATAGTGTAGTTTAGTCTGTTCACCATATGTGACCCTCTCCTCAGCCAACGGTAGCTGTGGCCGAACCGCCATTAATTACAAATGTGAGGATATTTGGTAAAGGGAAAATGTCCGGAGTTCAAAAAAGGTGACCAGAATACTCAAGATGGCGGTCTAAGTCCAAGATACAGTTTAACGGTGTTTAGGCTCTTAAACCATGCAATATTGCTCTATTTGGTAAGGGGAAGATGCCCTGTGTGTGTGTACAATTCAACTCCCACTGTCCGGCAGTGGTATTATGGAAGAAAGATGTCTGCAGTTGCCTGTATGGTTTTTGATGAATTTCATACTCACAACTGAAATCATCTTTAGCCCGGGAGTTGAAAGGTGATAGCTCTGTTGGGATCCAGTGACCCGTTTCAGAATGTCTGGTTACTCACGTCCATTCCGAGGTCACTTTCACTTACAACAAGCTCCGCATGTGTACATTACCGTTATCGAATGGATAATGATAATGCAAACACACTTCCTGCTTCAAAGGTAACCTTCGAAACTGGCGCGTATTTAGTTAAATTTGTTGTAGTAACGATAATCAGAACATTCTCACCGGAATCCATCCAAGGTAGCGCTGCCATCGCCTTGGGAAAGTCGTAACAGCGCAGATAGGCTTGCTCGGCATGCTCCTCGTCTCACTACCATCGCGCACGCATTAAGTCATCACTAGATCACACGTCACTTGACCTCTCACAGAATGATTAATATGAGGCCACACCTAGGGCCACACTCTTCGACTCTGGAACCACTCGCGAATCATTGATAGCGTGGTGTACCGACCGATTCGCGAATATAATGGCCGAACAGCCAAAAAAACGTAAAAAAGTACGATAAAACTACTTCGGCATCGCTTGCGTGAACCCCTTGCTGGCAGCGGCATGTAATCACGCACAAGACACTAAAACACTTCCGGATGATGTAGCGCTGCCAGCTGCTTCAGTAACATGGATGTTTGAACACAAATCTTTTCAAAATCCATATTTCACACTTTCTCACCCGCGGAAGAGCCATCCGGATGGCGTAGCACTGGCCAAACCGTCAGCGGAATCGTGAAGAAAAAAAACTTTTTGAAGATGGCGCTATTTAATGGAGTTTCAGGCTCTAAAATCATGACCCAGCAACAAGTCATCGTATAATACGATATGCGTACCTTTTATATGCGCCTAAATGGAGGCATGCATGCATAAGGCCTCCACTTACGCACTCCACTATGGCACAAATTTCCCAAATTAAAGAGAACGTGCCACTGGAGCCGACCTACTGATACCTCCACTTGAGCAACTTATGAAACATCTTATACGATGACTTATTGTTGTCTGGGGAAATATGGGTATATTCAAGAGTGTGTAGCTTTAATTTGTTCTAGGGACCGTTCATAAACCACGTAGACTTTTTGGGGGGAGGGGGGGTCTGACCAAAGTCTACGCTCCATACAAATTTCAAAATTTTTGTATGGACAAATGTCTACGAGGGGGGAGGGGGGGTCTGAGATAGCCAAATTTTGGTCTACGTGGTTTATGAACAGCCCCCTACGTATTTTGCGGTGTAATTGATCACTCGATAAATCAGCCGAACCCCAAGACCGAACCCTCTCACTACAAGAGTACACTGAGGATACTGCAACTCCGAAAATCATACGAATCAACTATGATTTTTTGCCACAAGAATTTCTTGCGAAAATCATAGTTACGAACTATGATTTTGGATTCAAAGCGCCAACTATTATTCTCATACTGTTATTGTATAAATTTCATAACACTCACATATGAAAATCATACCGATAACGTATAAAAACTAAAACTATGTCTTATGACAGTCATACATATTTTTGTGCAATATTTTGCACAACTTTAAAAAAAATCGCAACCTAGAATCGAACCAGGATCGTCAAGGTTGGCGAGTGCGTGCTTTACTCATACGCCCATCGACGCTTCGGAAGTTGAAGTGATTAGAAGCCAATAAAAGGTTTTGTTGTTTATAGCAATGGTGTTTCATAACATATCTTATGATTTTCATACGATGCTTCTTATGAGATTTTTCATACGACAAGTCTTATCCAGCTTTTTACGCTGGCTATAAAACAGTGAGGGGTGATTCGATTATGACATTTCTTGCCGACAGATTTTATAGTTAGGTCTGAGTAGGCTAAAAATGTAGGTTGTTGATTCGACTGTCAAAAATTTTCACAAATGTTTGTGGTTGACCGTATCGTTTCATGATTCTCATTTGTAATTACTTTTTTTTTGTAATTTTAGGCACAATTGATAAGATCAACGTTATATTGGCAGCTGAGAATACATTTTTGAAAAAGCATTGATAAAGGCTCATTGCAATCGAATGGAAATTTGGCCAAAATCCGGCCGAAACTGTCCATAAATACATGTTCAACAACTTTATGATGTGTCTCTTACCAAGCATGGAACAGTGGAATGTAAAGCAACAGTTTGAATAGGAAGGATGTCTCATGTTTGGACTGGGATCTGGCCGGATCTCTGCCCCTTCACGACCCTTATATATACATAATACATTTCGTTTTCCAGGGAATGCGTGAAAACAAAAACTATATGCATAAGATAATTTAACTGGATCCCTATGTTTTCATTTAACTTTTTGATAAGAGATTCAAAAGCTGAAAGTACCCACTTATCCACGAGCGGTAACGATGGCGGTGGGTTTCAATGTTTCACATTGGGTAGGTTTATCTAAACGGTTGAAATTTCGACGTTTCATGGGGAACGCCTCGGGGATCATCTTCGAATGGTGGACAAAGGAACGAAGCCACTTCTATTTTCCTCATTTTCCTCTAAGAAACGCTAGTTTGTACTCCACTTCCGCCATTACCGTTCGCGGATAAGTGAATACACCTGCTGGGCCATGAGGATCCAGATCGTTTGATGTTTTCAATGCACGGAATTATGACGCTCAGTGAGTGTTGTTATGCCGGGATCATAGCCAGACTATCATAAACAAAATCCTCCTACAAGTTGTACAACCCTTCAGGATCGCTGTTAGGACCCTGCAATTTTCTGGTCTAATCTTGGGTCTAATGAATCGAAAAAGCTTTTGCTGCAAAAGTTTTGCACTCCATTTACAGGTGCCAGATCGTTTTGTATTTGACGAGGGTTAGTACTACAGTAAGTTTTTAGTGAAATCCCTTCCTTGGTCCATGAATTGATATCCTGGAATTTATTTCATACAGATCGTATTTTTCACAGTATGAACCTAAAAAGCAAGATTTTTATGATTAAATTGGCAATTATAAAATAAATTTCATTTCTCGAAATCCAGAATTGAAATCCTTGACGTTTTATCGTAAACAACATTTTTTTCAATCTAGTTGAAGAGCTTACTTTGATCAAACTATAATAAAATTATAGTGTCGGCAAGAAATGTCAGAGAGGGGTGATTCAAACTTTATGGCACGCCAGCGTAAAAAGCTGGATGGATTTCGCTTTTCAATGTATGAAAAGCATACGAGAACTATGAAATGATGAAAAAAAATAAAATAACTTATTCATAAGATGTAAACTATTAAAAATATACGAACAGTATCCTCAGTGTAACTATAGTAATACATGCATAGGGCGTAGCTGAGAAGATTTAGAGTTGATGTGGTTTGCTTTGCTAGGTCAGTACCTATAAGTCCGCCGGCCACGAACGACTGTGTCAATCGTGTATCTCAATAAAGTTGTTATCATCTGGTGATTTGTACTCAGGTGAAAAGCTGTCTGTAGTGATTGATATTAGTCCCGCCGGTATGCTGGTTTAACGGCGAAGAAACCAGACACGGATCCCAGTTACCGAAACAACAAAGGGTATATTTGATATGTAGAAATTGTCCGGAGTTCAAGAATGACGACCGGAATATCCAAAATGGCGAATGTTTAATGAAGTTTGAGGCTCTAGAACGTTTCAATATGGGTATATTTGGTATGGGGAAGAAGTCTGGAGTCCATGACACTGAAAGTTCAAGGCCGTTAAAGGAGTTAATGGCTGAAACATCAAAAGTCAGATAAACGATATGATTTCTGCTGTCATGAAATGGATATTCACCAACATGTTACTTGAGTTTTGTCAAAATGGGTTTTTGAAGGCACGAGAAAGGCGCCATCACCAACGTTTGTCCCGGGATTCATCACGTTTTCCAAAGATACACCATGCTTACCTTAACTTAGTGGTAAGACTAAGGCCAGAATGGCCTCTGCTGTAAATGTAGCCGTCTCCGTTCCACTCGGTCCGTGGCTGATACTCGAGGACCATTTTAGTCGGGTTGATACCCGATATCCTGATGACGTGATCCGCCTACCGTAGCCTTCTGATTTTCGCGGCTTGGACAATGGTTGGTTCTTTCAGCAGCTGATGCAGCTCGTGGTCCATTCGCTTTCTCCAAGTCCCGTCGAGTGTGCCTGATACTCGAACTACGCACATCACTCGATCTATCGTTGCCTTGATCAATCGTATCAGTTTTTCCGGGAATCCGTACTCGTGCATAATCTGCCATAGCTGGTCTTAATCGATTGTATCATACGTCGATTTAAAACCGATGAGCAAGTGATGTGTGGGCACGTCGTATTCGCGGCATTTCTACAACACCTGGCGGATGGCGAACATCTGGTCCAAGATTCATCGCGCTCTTCTTCCTGAAATTTCTACCAGAGCTCAACTGCAGATATCTTCTTTGTTGTGGGATTAGTCCTTATGAGCTTTCGCTACTTGTATGATTGAAGAGAGAATCTAGAAGCTACAAGTTATAAGCTGGAAGCAAAAAGGTTGAAGTTAGAAATTATAAATGAGCTAGAAACATTAACTGAAAACTGGAACCTAGTAGTTAAAGGCTAGAAGGTAGATGTGAGAATCGAGTACACAACAGCTAAAAGCTACAAACCTTTTACAAAGTTGCTCTAAAATAAGAAAGATTCACACAAATCTGAGCAAATATGGGACAACACAAAAAAATAATTGAAAGGTACAAACTGATTACACTCATTAGAAGAGGGTTCATGCTTAGAGGGTTAGAAAAGTTGGTTTAAGAACAAAAATAAGTAAATTGCAGTTCCAGCTGGCCCAAGTTCGAAAACCAAATCAGTTTAAGTCGTGTAATAATATTATTATTCGTCCAAAATCCAAAATGATTGGATATCCGCACTTGAACCAGCGTTAGCGCTGAAAATGCAATTTGATCATTTATTGTGTTGTTCCACTATACCTCGAAAATGAGTGTGCTCGTCACAGAAGCGTCAATCACCCTCCCACTGTCTGAATAAATTCCGCGCATTATTAAAGACTTCAAATACCTAATTGCCAGCTGACAGACAATTTAATATATTGGAAACCCTGATCTTAAGCCACACTTCAACCAAATAATAATCTCGTGGTTTGGCCTGACCTGTCCTGAACTCGCCACAAGTAAGCACCAATAAATTCATCTCTCCTGTTCGCTTCATGATTTCACAAGATCACCAGCTCTAAATCCGTGATTTATGAGATATATTGACGTTAATCTCGAGGTATGGCCCCGGTGGTCGGTCGTTGGTCGCCCAGACCAAGCAAAATGCAAATTACAAATCCGTGCCCAGAATACGACCAAACCATCTCATAATCTTTATCATCTCATCATCATCATCATCATCGCCATCGCCTCCGTCATCATCATCGTCATAAACCAACCGGTGTGGTCTTCTCTCCAACTATATTATAATCTTCGAAATAATGATTGCCATCGCCAGAAGTCGTCCACCCTCACTGACGACCGTCAGCCGGGGAAATAAATCCGAGCCCGACGATTGTTATTAACAAATCATTTTCCTTGCCGTCATCGTTCCGCTGGTTGATTTCGATTTACATCAATTTCCATTGTGTCCGTGTCTCGATTTAGCATCGCATCGCCGCCACCACTGCCACACCGTTACGGATTCGAGAATAGAACTTGTCCGGATGGAACCAGGATTTAAGACGGGGAAGACAATTCCCATGAATTGTTGGCGACGACAACAACGGAGGGTGTGATTCAGTGAGTGGGTGTTAGTGGGTGGAACGAAAATGGGGCGCGAAATGCAATTAAATCTCGGCGACCACCGAGACTTTGTCGCATCACCAGTGCGGCTTCCGGCGAATATTGTATTGTGGTGGATTGTGATATTAAATTCAATGTTGCCTCCACTTTCTTCGGTTATGAGTGAAATTTGAATAGATACAAATTTGCGGTTACCCGTCTTAATTCAAATTTTATCTATTATCGATGCTAGACAAAAGCCATTATACGCGAAGTGCTTGGACACGTTTATTCAACCGTTACAAATTTCAACTAAAATAAGATTTTTAATTAATGGCATGGTAAATTCAGAGCTGGCTACCCAAGAAGTGTTTCATGCATAGGTTTGCATGTAGGTTTGGTTCACTTTTCTTTTACCACTTCCGTTAGACACCCGGAACCAGATCCGGAACACCACCGGCAGTATCTTATATAGTCTGAGCCTATTTGCTCGCGGGATGGTAACATAAGGCTGAATTTCAAAAGGCTGAATGCACATAAGGCTGAATACAAAAGGCTGAAACTATGGATATGTAACAAAAGGCTGAAATTTCAAAAGGCTGAAAACATGGATTTCAGGCCTGAAATGTCGCTTAGCCGAATGGGTTATAATGATTTTATTTCTAAGGAGGATTACTAGTTGTACAATATTACTAGTTACAATAATATTACAATATTACTAGTTGTCCCATGTACAGCCTAGTTGAACGGTTAAATTATGATCTATGCATATACCTCGAAAGAACAGCCTATCTAAAAAAAGCGGGAAAAATCTCTGATGGGAGAGTAAGTATTGTGGCCGCAAATAGGGTATCACGCCACTTGGGCGGTGGCTTCTATATTCATCTGTTTTTCACTATAACTCAGTCAATTTTGAACCAATTGACTTGAAATGTTGTACACGGGTAGATACTATACCTATCTCACAATATTCCAAAAGTTGTGTCAATTGGTTCAAATTTGACTGAGTTATAGTGAAAAACAGACGAATATAATAGAAGCCACCGCCCAAGTGAAGAGATTTCCTAGTACAGTGTAACGACTAAGTGGAAAGGTTTGATGATAATATCTCCATACTATTAACTCTCCCATGATAGTTTTTTTTTCTTTTTTTAAATATGCTCTTCTTTTGTGGTGGTATATGCATATATTCAGAGCTGGCATTCTTACCAATGTGTAAAACGCAGCGAGCTTCTGCGTGCGCATATTCCTTCAAAACGATTCATCAGAGATTTCTCCTTCTTCTGAACATAGGCTGTTCTTACTGTGTTTGGACGTTATAGCTGCAGCATTTTTTTTCTCAAAGATGTTGCTTCTTTTAAAATGTTGAAAGAACAATAATTTAAGTTCAGGTGTTGAAGCTGCTTACTTTTTACCAGATGTTTCTCCTTCTTTTAAACATAGGCTATTCTTTCAAATAGTATCCCGGGTAGAGGTGAATGGCAAACCAAAAACAAAAGAATAACAAATTTTATTGTCATAACTAATTTTACCATTCATGAGTTCTTCATAAAGAGCTTAAAACAACATATCAATAGCAAATTATGATATCATATCAAAATATGTCATTTGCTTGTCATTTATCATATGATTTGAAAATTGGAAGAATAACTACTGAATGTCATATTTTGCTATCATAACTAATTTTGCAATTGGCGAGATATTGTTGACCTCTTACGAGTTTGATGAACCATTGCAGTTTTGGCAATTATTAAGTACAACATAATGACAAATTTTGAATTTTGATTATTCTAATGGTAACATTTGATATTTGTTTGCAATTACATTCCATCCAGAAAACTTATAAGATATTTATTTTGTTATTGGAATAAACAACTTATTATACCCTTATTTTGGTTGACAAGCGAATAACTAATTTCTGTTTTCAATAACTCAATAATGGCATATTTTGCAATTTTCAACCTTATTTTTTTATTGTTCTTGGTTTGCCATTGTAACGTCAAAATTTGACATTCTTTAGTTATTTCGTCGAACAATGTCAGCTATTATTTTTGCCCTTTTGTCACTTATTTCAAACAAATCAATGGCAAATTTTACCATTCAGTAATTCTTTTTTCATGGTAAAACTTGCCATTGCTTTGTATTTTTTTTTCTGCCCGGGATTGTATTCGAACTGAACGCGAGTCAAAAATGAACTGAACACTTTAAATTTTTTGGACGACAAAAAAATGAACTTGCCTGTCAGAGCTTTTGCTGCTTAAGAACATCATTTGGCTCTGAGTTCATATGCGCTTATCTTCATCATTAAATCCTATGTGCCTTCTTTCCTAGGACTAGGACCTTGTGCCGCATCTCTATGTTTGGACGTTATTATGTTATGTCACGGGAAAATACGTCACATTGTGGTCTCGGATATTGAAATACAGCTCTAGGCATTCGGATTTTTCGAAACACACGATAGTCGGGCTTGTTCACTCTCTCAATAGAAGGAGATTCTTAATCGAATTAGTTCAAAAGATTGCTAAAATTGACGAAAAAATGGCGCAAATATGACCATTTTAGTTTCGCAGATACCAGGGTAACATGTTAGTCAGCATGCTACGGGTGCAGTTCTTTCCATTAGAGGAATTCCACGGAGTCATGTCAGTCGATCCTGAGCGACCATTTCAAAAATATCTGAAACTTTGCACAGTTTCTCAATTTCATATAAATCGCCATTTTTTGATATTAAACCTTCATATTCACTCACGACTAACTTTTCAAAAGGGTGTATGCGAAAATAGTTCTAAAATATTCTAAAAGCTGTACAGCAAAAACGGATTGTTCGATTGTTATGAATTTTTCAGCAAAGTTAGATAACTAAATGATGATTCCTTAGAAAATATACACTGTAAAAAATTTCTTTTTCTACTTTGAAAAAATATGATATTTGTCACAAAAACTCAAATATCTCAAAACCCTATCTTTTTACCAACTTCAATTTTTTAGGGGAAATGGCCCATTATATCAGCTATCTACCATAAAATTTTGGTGATGGTAAACTGATAAACAAAAAAGTTATGATATTTCAAACATTTCACAATTTTTACATTTAGTAACAAAAAAAAATTTTTCTGTGTAAATTATTTCGAGAATTATATTTTGATGCTGATTTTATTGTAAAGGCTACCGCCTGAATTAAACAAGTTGTTTTCATGATACTTTAGTTTGATTATTCGTAATTACTATAGTATCTATTTGAAACTTAGACGCGATCCAGTGTTGTGATCAAAAATATTGAGATTGTCATACTTTTTATTGTACGTGACAGGTGAAAAAATCCCTTGATAGTGTTGAAAAGCTGTTGATTATAAGAAAAATGGAATTGAATTTATTTTTAAGACAAAAGCTGTATAATAAAAGTTTTTTATACGCGTATACGTCTAGTTTATCCGCAAAAAAAATCCCTCTTAGAGAACAGACTTTATGATCGGAAGAATGCGAGTAACTTCAACAACAACAAATGCATAAGAGGTACATACCACAGACAAACAGACGAAACGCCTAGAACAATTTTAGTGAAAATTTATCGCCCAGTTCACACTATCACCACCTGGTGGAAATGTTTCACGAAACACTGCGTTGTGCAATATCGTCATCAGAAGGCGCTAGTGTGAAACGTCAAACGCAAAGAAAAACGATGGGCGCTCTTCTTGTTATGAAAGCCACAACCAAGATTCAAAATGATCGTTGAAGGCGTGGTCAATGAAAATTTCGCCAGTGTTACGTTTGTTTGTCTGTATACATACCTGACAATGCTCACGAAAAAAACAAAAAAATACTACCGCTATGAATATTAAAAATTGTATAGTATTTTTTTTCTTCAGCCACCAACACCAAACAAGTAAGTTAAAATTAATAAGTGATTTTGTTTATTATAATCTAACGAACAAGATGAACAGTCGCTTTCTCAAAGGTCTTCAACTCAACGCTCTCTTGTAGACCGTTTGATGAAAAAAAATGTTCAAAAGAGTTACGAAATCTCACCGAAAGCACCATAGATAAACTGAAAGAGACTGGTTATGCCCAAATGTCCACATTGTGTACAAAATTACGCATTTGCACGTCCTGCCGTCTAGAATTTGACAAACGAGCCATCTGTATATCATCGGTAAAGCAAGGCGCAGGAAGTTCGAAAACGACAACAACTGAGAAATTGCCATCAGCGACATCTGTTTAAACAATTTAATAACGCCCCTTTTCAAAAATGCCCTGTAATATTCTTCAACATCTATACCCATTTCAATATTTTTAACGTTGCAAAACACGCTTTCAACATTCATCTTGAAGAAGAGGGAAAACACTTGTCCTCAAATGTAACAGCAAATTAATGAATAAACGACTAATGCGCGGAGGGCGTGATAAAATCGGAACATTACGGTACATAGTATATTATATTATATGTATATATAATATATAATAAAAACAACTTGTTTTACTCACGCAAGGCCATTAACAATAAAATCAGCATCAAACTTCAATTTCCGGCCGAAATAATTTACACTAAAAAAAATTATTACTAAATGTGAAAATTGTGAAATGTTTGAATTGTCATAACTTTTTTGTTTATTTTCATGGTAGATTGCTAATACAATGGACCGTTTTCTCTAAAAAATTACGTTGGTAAAAAGATAGGGTTTTGAGATATTTGAGTTTTTGTGACAAAAATGATATTTTTTAATGTTAAAAAAGATTTTTTTCACAGTGTATATTTTCTTAGGAATCGCCATTTAGTTATCTAACTTTGCTGAACAATAAAATCAGCATCAAATCGCGATTCCCGGCCGAAATAATTTACACAGAAAAATTTTTTTTACTAAATGTAAAAATTGTGAAATTTTTGAAATGTTATAACTTTTTTGTTTATTAGTTTACCATCACCAAATTTTTATGGTAGATTGCTAATACAATGGACCGTTTTCCCTAGAAAATTCAAGTTGGTAAAAAGATAGGGTTTTGAGATATTTGAGTTTTTGTGACAAAAATGATGTTTTTCAATGATAAAATAGATTTTTTTTCACAGTGTATATTTTCTTAGAAATCACCATTTAGCTATCTAACTTTGCTGAAAAATTCATAACAATCGAACAATCCGTTTTTGCTGTGCATATTTTTGAATATTTTTGAACCATTTTCACATACACCCTTTTGAAAAGTTAGTCGTGGCTCTAAATAAAAATTTGATATCGAAAAATGGCGATTTAGATGGAACTGAAAAACTGTGCAAAGTTTCAGTTCAATAGAAAATCATGAATTAAAAATTTTCCTTAATTTTGATGCTGTTGCTTGGAATCGCTCATTAGTTTATGCCGCATTCAATTTGCGTGTTCAAATATATTTGATCGCAGTGTGCCGAGTATGAACTTCAACGCAAATTGATCGCGTTCATACTGTGGTGCTGGAATTCGGTTCTGAACTCCTATGCGCGCAACATTGCTTGACATATATGGGAAATAGTTTCTGTCGACGCGAATAAAGCGGTATAGTCCCCGGAGTTCTGGAAAACCCGAAAATCTCCTACGTTAATACATTATTGGGCTGAGGAGGGGTGAAGTATAAGAAAGTTTTTATTTCCTGTCATGGTTCCTTGAGAAACTTAATCAGGAATGGCCAACTGATGGACTGACGACCAGACTCTATTCGTTTAGGCAATTTTATGATTTTCGATGGTTCATGCCGCTAACTCCGTTACTGTATTGTATTAAATTATATGATTGGAAATCTGGGTTTTCCAAAACCCATGTTGACCGGACTGGTACGCTCAGATATGATTCCAATAGCAGAAGAGTTTCTGAATCTAATGAGCTCCAAATGTTTGAAATCTGTGGAAACATGGTGGAGGTATAGTTTCGCGGATCCCACGGTACCCTGCTGGCGTTCAATTTGGAGCTCGTACGCGTTAGAAATTTTGAAATGAACAAAGTTCTAACATTTTTGAGCTATAGTTACAATTGTTTGCATCTAAGACTCATTCAACCTAGTATCCGAGTTGGCGGTTTTTTTGTCAATTTGAGTTTAGTATTCGTGGAGTATTAGCTGATATGATACTGAATAAAGTACATTAACATAGACAGTTTGATAACGAAATCCATAATATATAATATAATCCACTCGAATGTCTTTTCATCAGTTAGAGTCTTAGCTCACGTGATCAGATGTCCATTCGATAAATAGTCCAATCGACAAAATGTCATATACTTCCTCTTCCGTAAAATGGGTTTTGACCGAATGATCATTTGACCAAATGTCCGTTCGACCAGATTTCCAAAAAATCTTTCATTTGCTATGATCATTTTAAGTCGAGTCGAATGTTTTTCAAAGATCAATAGATTAGCCATTAATGTTCAAAATGTCATTTCATTCGATTCTCTACAGTTTTCAAAACTCTTCAGCCTTTTGATATTTTTCAGCCTTTTAATACCTTTCAGCCTTTTGATGCTTTCAGCCTTTTGATCATTCAGCTTTATGTATTTCAGCCTTTTAATCATTCAGCCTTATGTGATTCAGCCTTTTGTACATAACCCTTGCTCGCTAACGTTAATTAGATTATCAAAAAAGACACGCTTTGTTTTGTCGCATGCATGTGTTTGGTTCAATTTTATATTTGGTCACTTCTGACGGGCCATTCGGTATCGGTTCCAGTACCCTACCGGTTCAGATAAGGTCGGAGAATATTTTCTTGCTAACTCTTCATTTGGTTATCAAAAAAGCCTCGTGTTGATGGGTTTGGTTTACTTTTATATTTGGCCACCTTCGGTGGGACACCTGGAACCAGTTGCGGAATACAACCGGTTCAGATATAGTCTGAAACTATTTTCTTGCTAACCGTTCATCAGTTTATCGAAAATGTCGTAGCTTAATGTGTCGCCTGCGCGTTACCATGTCCGGCCCCTTCCAGGAGTACCGGTACGGAACTCCTAAATGGTCATAACTCCGGAACGACTGGACCGATCCAATTCATTTTCAATAGGAAACAACGGGACCAGATTCCACGTCGAATGAAACGTCGGTCATTGAAATAGGTTGAGGGTTTTCTGCCAAAAAGTGATGAGTTTTTTTTACACACACAGACATCACTTCAATTCGTTGAGCTTAGTTGATTAGTACATGTGACTCGATGCGCCGGGCCTTGTATCAGAGGATAATTTTCGGAGTGAATATATAGCCTTTCCAATACACATAGTGTACGAGAAAGGCAAAACCTGACAGAATCCGTGGAAAACACCAAGAGTTATTTTTTGAGAAAATTCCAGAAGTAATATCTTTGCATTTGAACTCTTGCAGAAATTTCGAGGTAAATCCCTGGAGAATTTTAACATCCGATGGAGTCCCTGAAGAGATTCCTGTAGAAACCCCCGAAGAAGTTAGTGTAAATTCCCGGGAGAATTTCTGAAAATAAACGTGTTGTGTACTAAACCCATGGAAGAAATTCTGAAAATTAATGAATGAATACCTGGAAAGATTCCTAAAGAAATACATTGAAGATTGTCTGGAGAAATCCTTGGAAAAAATTCAAGAAGAAATAGGTAGGACTGTAGGGCTGTAGGACTTTTTGAAGGTCCTTAAGGAATCTTTGAAAAATCTGACAGAACCGCTACAGAATTTCCAGCAAAATAATTGCAGAATTTCATGAAATACTGGGTTAAAAATACTGCAAAAATTGCTAAATAAAATCTCGAAGGACTTACGTAGACTTGGATACTTGATATACTTTTAGGCGGAATCTCTGAAGAAATTCAATAAGGCAGGGGTTTTCAGATCGTGCACCGTGAAGCCTTGCCAAGTGCCCCACGACAGTTCTCTTAGGTTGTGAACATGCTATAAGTTTGATGCAAATTACTTAATCAATAAACCCATGTAAAATAAAAAAAATCAGATTTGAAAAAAATAAATCTAATTAATTCATGAAGGATCTTCCCATAAACATATTACAAGGTATCGATACTGAAATGTTTTTTCGAGAAATACCATAGGAACCTCAAAAGGAATCTGACTAGAATTTCCGACGATCCGGAAAGGATTTTTTTTTTTCAATTTACTTACTTACTTACTTTCAAGTAACTTATCAAACATCAAGGAAGTTTTCGTATGGCATTTTTGGAAATTTCTTTAGATACAGATAATATTTAGAAACAGAGAACACTAAATGATATTTTGTAAGAATTTCTCCAAAAATATTATTTTTTTTCTCTACCAGTAATCTACAAAAGACTTCGCCAAAACTCTCGCCAGCAATGACAAGTCAGTCTCAACATCATATAGACATGCGAAACTCGCGTTGGATAACACAAGAATATATTTGAAAAAAAAAATCGAATTAAATCTTGTCACCTGCTACATGTTAGCATGCGACAGAGTCTTTTACCCGATTACCATGGAATGGAGATCAACCCACCAGAATAAAAATAAATGTTGAGGTTCTCGAATCTGTAAACCATTACACCCCACAACAGAACCACAGAACCCATCTTCAAAACGCAAATACATCTCTAATTCTCCGAGTACCTATGAGGTGGGATCCTCTTTGAAGACAGGCCGATGCCGATCTCTCCAGACAATCAGCTAGAGTGCAGCTCACCAGTACTAAAATTGCACAAAATGCGATGATCGGGAGATGTAGAAGCGTACCACTCATTTGCCGAATAGTAATACGAATCTGGCAGTGGTGAATAAACCAAATGAGAATTTTGCCTACACCCATGCATCTCTGAACGATCCAGTTAGTTCCGTATGATCTAGCCTACAAGCAATACCAAGTAGTGCGCGATAAGGTCGGCAATTGCGTGATAATTTTATTAGACAAAACCGTGTAATGCATGCAAGTCGTCCAGTTTTCATTATATATACGGGACTTGATTTGATAATGGAGTAGATTTTAGTGCTTATGAGATCGGTGAGCAAGTAGAAACTGGTGATCTATGTGCGCGAATCTAAGTGCTTTTCGATCCCACTCTCAGGCCTATTGAGTGACGCCAACGAACGTGTCGTGGAAGATGTAGTGACCATCACGGCCATGGTCGCGACGCAGTGGAACCCTGGTCCGGCGCTTCTGACTGGGTCCTGCCATCCGGATGGCTGGTGACGTCGCCGATGGATACACTCCCACACGTTTGCACACTTACAACATTTAGATAAGTACAAAAAACCTTTAGATTTAAGCTATATTGGGGTGGGAAAATAAATGGGTTACGCATGTTAAATTTCAGTATTTCTTTTTATCTCTGGTGATATCGCGGACTAGAATCGTTTTAGTGAATTTTGATGCTAAGCCGCGGACCTGTTCAGGCTGTCTGTAAGCACGGCAGCGCTTTTGCATGTGTTCTAGCTAATTCTTAATTAAATTTTGTCTCATGCCAGTGGGAAGAAATCCCCCTGTGACAAATGGCGCCCAACGTTAAAAAGTGCTTAGTAATTTCCACTTAACGAGGTTCTTGTCCAAAAAAAAATATCATTGGCTTTTGTAAAGATACTTGAAATTTGTTCTGATTGCATTACTTCCCAAAATTTTACATTTAGTTTCATTATTCTACTGCGTAGTTGATTCCACGTGTCTCACACTAAATTGTATATAGTAGCCGTAAGTATTGAATTCTATTGTTTCAATTGAATTAGAAAAATCCTACCAAGGTCGCCAAAATGGCTGTTGAAATAGAAAATATCCCTTTGAATTCGTTTTATTTTTTTTCCTTTCTCTAGCTTTAGGTGCGTAGTTCGTATAGTTTAAAGCGAACGATACAATCATTGGTACAAAACAATAGGTCGATTCTCATAAAGCGTGATATTGATATTGATATAGTTCGAGAGACATTTTTGGATAGAGTTTAGATACCGTGGTGAAAACGAAATCATGAGTGACGGTGAGGTAGAATCCGAGCCGGAGATGAATTTGAACAGGATGAGTGTACACGAGAGGAGAAGATTGACTATTTCGCCGAATTTTCGGGATCGTCTGAGTGCAGTGTTCGCGCGAAAAACGAGTGAGATTAATGAACAGTCACTCAAACCGGTCGCGGAAGGAGAAGATAAACCCGCGGCGAAGGTATCTGCACCGCTGAAGGTACCCGTTGTGATTGATTTGAATGATAGCGATCATGGTAGGAAGAAAGTGATATCTACTGGTGCGATTCCAAAAAATCAAAGGGTGATAGAGCAGAAAACTGTGTTACCTGTGAATCACGATGATAAGGAAGATGATGAGGTTCTGCAGGCTCCCGGATTTAACATACCGGAGAGTAGTTCTGTGAATATGATGAACAACCCGTTGTTTCATGGAGTGCCCTGGAACACAAGTAGTAGACAGAGCATGCCAATTTCGAAGTGGCCGATTAGATACTCGGGCACGGACAACGGTGTTGGATTAAACTTGTTTTTGCGGCAGGTGGAGTTTTTTGCTGCTTCAGAAGGAATGTGTAAAGGTGATTTGTTCCAGTCAGCGCACCAACTACTGGTTGGTCCAGCTAGTGCCTGGTACGTGACAAAGTGGCCTACACTACGTTACAAGAATTGGGACTTTTTTGTCACGGCTTTGCGGAAGCAATTCCTTCCGAGCAACATCGATCATTACATCAAAGTTAAATCGATGTCGATGTACCAAGGACGAAATGAATCTTTTTCTAATTTTTTGGTGCGGATGGAACAGTTCTTCCTCTGTAGAACAACACCGCTCTCAGAGGAAGACAAATTCGAAATTATTTGGCATACGATGCGCCCAGCGTACAGAGATAGATTAGCTCTGGTGAGGGTGGATACACTGAGCACCTTGGAGTCACTCTGTGAGCGGATTGATGCAAACAATGACTCTTTGATGAGTCGATTCAACCTCGCGTTTGAAAACAGAAGGGTCAATGAGGTCGACCTTTCGTTTGAGCAGCAGTCCTCAAATGATTTTGAGGGTGATGTTTTCAACGCACCTCTGTATCGGCACGAAAACCTTTCTTACCCACAGCATAATCCAGAAGCGAAGGCGAATGATAGCTATGTCAACCGTGAGCGTCAGGGGGATAGAGTCAGAGAAGAGACTAGGTATAAATCGCAAATTTATTCTAATTCTCAGAAGAACTCTCCTGCTCAACAGAGCACGTCTAATCTGCCGAAGATTAACATTCAAGGATCGTGGAAAAAAATGTCCAAAGCAGACATTTTGAAGAAGTATGAGGTACCGGAGAGAAATGTTTGCCTAAACTGCCGTAAGACAGGCCATCATTTCACCAACTGTTTCCTTAAGAGGCAAGTTTTTTGTTACGTGTGTGGATTGCCTGACTTCCATTATGAGGAGTGCCCATACTGTGAAGAAAAAAACTTGAAACAGAGGAATTCAAGGAGGTGAATTTCTCAAATGTTCTAAATACCTCCGAATCAAACGAATATGATTCGTTTTCATCGTCAAATGAGAGCCTTGCTTCCGATTGTGTAGATAAGTTGAAGAACGAAATGAAGAAGCAACTTCAATGCTCCACCAGCTATTTTCATGAAGTTGATGCAGTACTGATCAATTTAGATGGTGATAATCGATACTATGTTAAATTCTCTCTGCTAGGACTTCCTTTGTGTGGCTTACTGGATAGCGGTAGCCAAGTATCCCTAGTGGGATCGAATTTTGGCAATATCTCAGAATACTTAGCCTTGCAACCACTTCACACAAAAATCAAATTAACGACAGCCAGTGGGGAACAGTTGGGAGTTCAGGGGTATGTGGATGTCCCATTTACACTTAATGGAGCAACCAGAATTCTACCGTGTCTCGTAGTCCCTGAGCTCAATGATCGTTGTTTGTTAGGAATAGATTTTTTCAAATTGTTCGATTTCAAAATCAGTGCGAACAATGACAGTATTTCACGTTCAGTGGACGGTTCAAATCAAGTTTTTTCGTGTACAGTTGATAGTTCGGCTGACATTCTTAAATTAGCTACATCTGATTTTGAGGAGAAAAATAATTCTCATAAGCTCACAAATGACCAACAAATGGAGCTCGATAAAGTCGTAAGTAGTTTCAAGTGCTCCAAAGATGATAAACTTGACTCATGCAATCTGTTGCAGCATGAGATAGTACTGACAGATGAAAATCCCATCCACTTGAACCCACATCCGTGGTCTCCAAGTATTCACCGTAAGGTCAATGCAGAGATTAACAGGCTGTTAAAACTAGACATAATTGAACCATCCAATGCTGATTGGGCCTTACACGTTGTCCCGGTAACGAAAGAAAACGGTGACATTCGACTGTGTCTGGATGCGAGGCGACTTAATGCTCGCACGGTAAAAGACGCTTACCCATTAGCTAATTCAATGCGCATACTCAGTAATCTGGGAAAGAATAAATATTTTTCCGTATTAGACCTGAAGGATTCTTTTCTACAGGTAAATTTGCAGGAAAAGTCGCGAAAATATACTAGCTTCAAAATTATTGGCCGGGGGCTGTTTCAATATAAGCGGTTGCCCTTTGGCCTCATCAACAGCAGCGCCACTATGTCCAGGATACTCGATAGAGTTCTCAAGGAAGGAAAGTTTGAGCCATTCATTTTCGCCTATCTCGACGATATAATCGTGGCAACTTCAACCTTTGAGGAACATGTTAAGTACTTGAAGATTGTTGCGGAGTGTTTAGCAGAAGCTAATCTCTCTATAAATTTGAAAAAATGTAGGTTTTGTGTGAAGAAGATTAAGTATCTTGGCTTCATTCTCTCTGAAGATGGATATCAGCCCAATCCCGAGAGGGTGGCCGCAATCTCTAAATTTGTCCGGCCTCAAACCCCGAAAGAAATCCGTAGGTTTTTGGGTATGGCAGGATACTACAGAAATTTTCTGCCAAATTTCAGTGGTATCTCAGCACCGATATCGGATTTGCTGAAGGGCAATCCGAAAAAGATCGTTTGGAGTGAGGCAGCAGAAAAATCCTTTATCCAATTGAAGGAATGTCTGATGGCAGAACCTATTTTGAAAAATCCCGATTGGACTAGAGAGTTCGTGGTTCAGTCCGACGCCAGTGATGTGGCGATAGCAGGGATCTTAACTCAGCAATGGGACGATGGGGAACACATAATCGCGTATTTTTCCAGAAAACTTACGGCGTGTGAGAAGAGATATGGGCCAACAGACAAAGAGGGTTTGGCAGCCCTTGAATCCATTGAGCATTTTCGTTCCTATGTGGAAGGAGCGCATTTTACTCTCGTAACCGATTGCTCAGCGATAACTTTCATTTGTAGGTCGAAGTGGAGACCGAGTTCTCGTTTATCAAGGTGGTCTATGAAGTTTCAAGAATTTGACATGACTTTGAAACATCGCAAAGGTCGGGATAATGTAGTCTGTGACACATTGAGCCGAGCGGTGTGTGTCATCTTCAGTGATTCAGTATCACACTGGTATTCAGACCTCAAAAGCAAAATTCAAAATGCGCCTGATCAGTACCCAAATTTTAAAATTCAGAATGACAATTTGTACAAATTTGTCTCTACCAGATCTGAATTTGAAGATGGCCATTTTGAGTGGAAAATTGTAGTACCACCTGATAAAATTCGTGCTGTCGTAGAAGAGGAACATGAAAAGCTGATGCACTTGGGAGTGGATAAGTCATTCGAAAGAATAAAACTTAGATATTATTGGCCAAAAATGAAAACGGACATCAAAAGGATTTTGTCCAAATGTCAAACATGCAAGCAATCTAAATATCCAACCGTGGCTACGGTACCGCCTCTGGGAGAGCATAAAAATGCTCAAAAACCATTTCAAATGATTGCCATTGATTACTTGAGTGGATTCGTTAGGAGTAAGAAAGGTAACACAGATCTGTTAGTATGCCTAGATATTTTCACAAAATTTGTTCGTCTTTTTCCTGTGAAAAGGATAAACGCTGAAAAAACAGTTGAAATACTGCGAGAGGAATGGTTTCTGAAGTATGGTATCCCTCAGGTACTGATATCAGACAACGCTGTAACGTTTACATCTAACGCGATGCAAAATTTGTTATCTAAACATAATGTGCATCATTTCCGAAATAGTCGCCGGCATTGTCAGAACAATCCGGTGGAGCGTGTCAATCGCGTTATTTTGGCATGCATAAGATCACACTGCAAACATGATCACAGAACATGGGATTCCAAGATCGTTGAGATAGAATTCTCCCTCAATAATACTAAACATTGTTCGACCGGTTATACACCCTATTTTCTAGTCCATGGCTTTGAGGCAACCGCAGACGGAAAGGATCATTTACAGAATGATCGTACTTCTGAACCGTCAGACGCGAGTTTTGTTGAGCGCAGGTCGAGAATGATAGGACCGCTATACGAAGACGTCGTTAACAATAACGCGAAGCAGTACGAGAAATATAAGAAGAGTTACGACACGAAACATAAAACGCATCCACTCGCATTCGAAATAGGACAAAAAGTCTATAAGAAGAATTTTAAGCTCTCCAACGCGGCGGAGAACTACGCGGCAAAACTCGGACCCGTGTATGTACCGTGCAAGATTTTGTCCCGTCGTGGCGCGACATCTTATGAGCTTGAAGACGAGGAAGGGAGAAATTTGGGCATTTTTGCTGCTCAAGACTTGATCCCTGAGTAAACCCCTAGAAAACGAACTGATGAAACCAAAATGTGTCAAGATATAATCTACAGAAGAGGAAGGAATCAAAAAAAAAAGCGGAATGGGTAGGATATGCGAAGGCTACTAAAATGAGACACTTCTGATCAATTGCGACGGCAGTTGAAATAAGTCCAATTTTAGAGACAAGAAAAGGAGTTCTACAATGCTTCAGGTTTCTTTCGCGAGCCAACCAAATTCTGTGTAGATAAGAACTACTTCTGACTTGACAAACTAACATTTTGAGACATCGGACGTCCTTTGACAACTGGAATGATACATATTTGAAAGGGATTAGTAGAACTAAACGAGTGCCAACAATCATTTCTTATCACAAGTGATGAACTGATTGTTGTCATTTGGTGTGGGGGTGTTGTCACCTGCTACATGTTAGCATGCGACAGAGTCTTTTACCCGATTACCATGGAATGGAGATCAACCCACCAGAATAAAAATAAATGTTGAGGTTCTCGAATCTGTAAACCATTACACCCCACAACAGAACCACAGAACCCATCTTCAAAACGCAAATACATCTCTAATTCTCCGAGTACCTATGAGGTGGGATCCTCTTTGAAGACAGGCCGATGCCGATCTCTCCAGACAATCAGCTAGAGTGCAGCTCACCAGTACTAAAATTGCACAAAATGCGATGATCGGGAGATGTAGAAGCGTACCACTCATTTGCCGAATAGTAATACGAATCTGGCAGTGGTGAATAAACCAAATGAGAATTTTGCCTACACCCATGCATCTCTGAACGATCCAGTTAGTTCCGTATGATCTAGCCTACAAGCAATACCAAGTAGTGCGCGATAAGGTCGGCAATTGCGTGATAATTTTATTAGACAAAACCGTGTAATGCATGCAAGTCGTCCAGTTTTCATTATATATACGGGACTTGATTTGATAATGGAGTAGATTTTAGTGCTTATGAGATCGGTGAGCAAGTAGAAACTGGTGATCTATGTGCGCGAATCTAAGTGCTTTTCGATCCCACTCTCAGGCCTATTGAGTGACGCCAACGAACGTGTCGTGGAAGATGTAGTGACCATCACGGCCATGGTCGCGACGCAGTGGAACCCTGGTCCGGCGCTTCTGACTGGGTCCTGCCATCCGGATGGCTGGTGACGTCGCCGATGGATACACTCCCACACGTTTGCACACTTACAACATTTAGATAAGTACAAAAAACCTTTAGATTTAAGCTATATTGGGGTGGGAAAATAAATGGGTTACGCATGTTAAATTTCAGTATTTCTTTTTATCTCTGGTGATATCGCGGACTAGAATCGTTTTAGTGAATTTTGATGCTAAGCCGCGGACCTGTTCAGGCTGTCTGTAAGCACGGCAGCGCTTTTGCATGTGTTCTAGCTAATTCTTAATTAAATTTTGTCTCATGCCAGTGGGAAGAAATCCCCTTGTGACAATCTTTCAAAACTTTTGAACAATTGAACAAGCAAAGTAATTTATTTCCGAAAAGTGCACCGAGAGACAAATGGTCTGGAAACCTCTGCAGTAAAGGAATTCTAAAACAATCCATGGCAGATATTCTGAAAGAATCTCTCGAAAAATATATGAATAAACTCCTAAAGGAATTCCCAAATGAATTTCAGGGTAAAATTTCCGGATGATGCTTCAAACGAATGCCTTAACGGTTTTAAGAAGAAAAATTAAAACACTGGAGGAAATTCTTAAGAATACCTTGGATGAATTTCTAATGGATTCCTTGAATAAGTTTCTGTAAGAATCCCCATATTTAACTCTAAGTAAATTTTTCACGAAATCACTGAAGGTTTTTGCCTTTCTCGTACACCAAAGTGTCTGGTACCTAGGTCGGCTTCAGAGGCTCCAGAGGCACCAAAGTGTAATGAAAGGCTATATATTCACTCAAAATTTGGATAAAAGGCTCGGAGGGTCAAGACACATATACCAATCATCTCAGTTTGACGAATTGAGATAATGTCTGTATGTGTGTATGTATTTATACTATGTATGTTTGTGCGCAAAAAAGTTCACTCACTTTTAAGGCACTTTTCATTAGCCGATTTTATGGATTATAGCTCGAATCGAACCGGAATGTTACCGCATTGTTTGCTATTAAAAATGGTGCGGATCGATCAAGGCGTTTTGGAGTTATGACCATTTCAGTGAACCGGACCAGCACCGGTAAAACTGGCCTTATATAAAACTGAACCATGCCCTATCATGCGACACATCAAACTGCGCCGATTTATGCATCCTTCAGTATGATTGACGAATGTTGTGCGGAAAGCAACACTGGAGACGAAAAATTCCACGATGTCGGCTTAAAATTTAAGATGGCGACTGTTTAATGGAGTTTTAAACTCCAAAGCCATGCCCCATATGGGTATGTTTGGTGCGGGGAAGATGTCAGGAGACAAAAAATGGCAACCAGAATTTCAAAGATGGCGGGCTGAAATCCAATATGGCTTGTGGGAATTCAAAACGGCGGCTGTTTAATGGTGTTTTAGGTTCCAAAACCATGCATTATGGGTATATTTTGTATGGGGAAGATGTACGGAGTCCAAAAATGTCGACTAGAATACCCAAGATGGCGGTCGGGAATCCAAGATGGCGGCTGTTTGATGGAGTTTCATTCTCTTAAACCATGAAATATGAATATATGGTATGGGGAAGATATCTGACGACCAGAATTTCCAAGATTTCTGATTCAATTCGCACGAGAAAAGCGCTACCACCGCTAGGTGGATCAATTAGGTTTTTTTTTTTAATTAAACCATGGAACAATCTCTGTCAAAAGTCAAGGTGGATTTCCAAAAGGAATCGTTCGAGAAATTTCCGGAGGAATCTAAGGAAGGATTTCTGATGGAATATCCGATGGGTTTCCTGAAAAACTCCTCTAGGGGATTTGTTTAATCCATGCAAGACTTTCTGAAGGAATCATAGAAGTTTTTTTGAAGAAATCCGTAGAGAAATATTGAAAAGACTTCCTGGGGGAATATCTTTATGTCCCCTTGGATGAGTTTCATTAGGATTCTCCGAGAACGCTCCTGAAGGAATCTCTGGAGAAATTCATTTAAAAATGTCTGAAGCAATCCTTGGTGTGTATTCGAAAAGATGTTTTTTAAATATCTGAAAGAACACCTGGAGGTTTTCCTGAAAGAATTCCCAAAGGCATTTCTTGAAGAAATTGTGCGAGTGAATATCTGAAAGATGTTTTAAAATATTCCTTGAAAAATTTTCAGAAAAAAAAAATCCTTTGGGGAAATGCTTAAGAGCCAGTTCGCGAGAGCCGAAACCCCTTCTTGAATCGATGTGCTTCGATTGAGCTGAAATTTTCAGGGTATGGTTTTCCATATAAAAGATGATATCTGGCCGATTTTCAGATTTTTCTGTTAGGGGGAAGTGGGGTAAAATAACCCTCAAAGATTTCATGCCTAAAAATTGGCAAAATCACTAAAATCGCAATAACTTCCGCAAAAGTGAACGGATACAGCTGAAATTTTGCATGGACACTCTACTCCTATGGCACTTCCATTTGAGCCAAGCGTTGGATATTCTTTGATATTTTATTTAAAGAAATAGGTTATTTTCATAATTTTTTTTGACGATTTTCAGGGCGCCTGAGTACTACGTTTTGAAGGATTACCCAAGAGCTTTCATTTGATATGTGACCCAGATGCGCCAACTTAAAAACTTTCGAAAAAAAAATTTTTTCTCGGGGTATGCGTTTTACCCCATATTTATAGCCGTCTAAAGAAGTGTTGTCGCAAATTATGACAACGTTATTTATCTTTCAAGGGTTTTTCTTCAATATTAATTCAACAGAAAAACGATGACTAAGAAATGCAATTATTAGATTTTTTTCATTTGGGGAAAGTAGGGTAAAACGGACTAACTCAACCTCCTTTCGAAATAACTTGGGCGATTTTGATGAAAAATCGAAACTGAAAAAGTTAACGCCAGAAAACCGGTTTTTCTTGAACCATCCTAAGCTTATTCAGAAAAACATCTCTAGATCGGTCAATTTCAAAGCTACATAAAATGTGTTTTCAAGAAACTTGCTCAAAATTGATAGATCTACAACTTTCTCGAAAAATGTATACAGTTATTCTAGCAGATAAAAAAGTTTGGTTCCCAATTTCTTTGAAAATATGGAGCACCCTAATTTTTATGTACATTAAAAAAAGGGCCTTATTTTTGAGAACAACTTTGTAGAAGACCATATTTGTCCAAAAAATCATTTGAAGGCGCTAAATGCATCTTTCCTCGTAAATCTTTTTCGTGGACCATTGTGTACTGCAGCAACTTTCACGAGAAAAATAAGAGAGAAAATTGAACCGGAGATGCATGTTGAAAGAAAAATCGAGAAAGAATCCGGTGAATCACACACCACGTGCTAATCTGTGACATTTCTCGACGTCAAAATGTTGTCAAACTTGCTCCTTTGGATAAGCAATAAAAAATAAGAAATTTCTTCTAATTTCATGAAATTTCGCCAAGTTTTACGAAAGCATTTGTAAATTTTGAAATATTGATTATTTTCAAAAATTTTTTTTCTGAGAATTGTTTTACCCCGTTATCCTCTCAAGAAAAAAAAATATATATGATAAAGCATCTATTCTTGAGTGGAATAAAGAACTCTGAAAATTCGAGTCCGATCAGAGAACATCGTAGCAACGTTATTTCGAAAGGAGGTTGAGTTAGTCCGTTTTACCCTACTTTCCCCAAATGAAAAAATCTAATAATTGCATTTCTTAGTCATCATTTTTCTGTCGAATTAATATTTAAGAAAAACCCTTGACAGATAAATAACGTTGTCATAATTTGCGACAACACTTCTTTAGACAGGTAAAAATATTGGGTAAAACGCATACCCCGAGAAATTTTTTTTTTTTTCGAAAGTTTTTAAGTTGGCGCATCTGGGTCACATGTCAAATGAAAGCTCTTGGGTAATCCTTCAAAACGTAGTACTCAGTTTTTCATCCTAGTTCTGGTGGTACGAAAACAGGCGCCCTGAAAATCGTCAAAAAAATTATGAAAATAACCTATTTCTTCAAATAAAATATCAAAGAATATCCATCGCTTGGCTCAAATGGAAGTGCCATAGGAGTAGAGTGTCCATGCAAAATTTCAGCTGAATCCGTTAACTTTTGCAGAAGTTATTGCGATTTTAGTGATTTTACCTATTTTTAGACATGAAATCTTTGAGGGCTATTTTACCCCACTTCCTCCTAACGGAAAAATCTGAAAATCGGCCAGATATCATCTTTTATATGGAAAACCATACCCTGAAAATTTCAGCTCAATCGGAGCACATCGATTCCACTTCCTTTGGAAAGGGGGTCGCGGTTCTCGCGAACTGGCTCTTAAGAAAACCATGGAAGTTTTTCTAATGGATAATGAAGAAGTTTCTATAATATTCACATATTAATTTCTGAAGAAATTCCTGTAAAACTAACTGAAAGTCGCTCTGAATAAATTTCCGAAAAATTTCCTGCAGGATTTTTGCTTTAATGAACCCATGGAGGAATTAAAAAAATATATATCATGGTGGATTACCAAAAGAAATTCTTCAAGAAACTTTTGGGGTATCTAAGGAAGGATTCCTGTAGGAATTTTTCATGGATTTCCTAAAGGGATCTCCAAAAGATTTTCTTGGACAAATCTAGAGTTTTTTAAATGGAATCCATTTTTCAAAGGAATCCTACAAGTTTCTGAAGAAATTAATAGAGAAATATTGAAAAGACTTCCTCAAGGTATATCCTAATGAAATATTTCAGAAATGTATTATAAAGTATCCCCGAAAACAATTCTGAAGGGATCGCTGAGGGAATTTCTAAATAAGTCCACGAAAGATTTTGCGAATAAATTACTGGAACGCCATCTAAAGAAATCTTTTTTTTTAATAATCCATGATATAAATTCGGAAGAAGTTTAAGCAACATTTTTAAAATGAACCTTTGAAATGTCTATAGGAGTCTCTAGACCTAGAGGGTTTTCTGATGAAATCCCTGGGGAATTTTTCGATAAGTCGCAGGAGTATCTCTTTTCTCTGGAGGAATTTCTGCAGAAATCCCTGAAAGGAATTCAAACATTATGAAGATTTTGACACCGTATGGAAAAGTTATTGCGGGATTTTCTGGATGAATCCCTGAAGTAATTCTTGGAGAAAATCTCTGAAGAATATCGCGAAGAAATACTTGTTCGAATTCCCGACGAAACCATAATTTTATTTTTTAGGAATATAAACCTTCTAGATTCGAAGGCCGGCTCCAGAGGCACGTTATTCTCCATTTGGGACTTTTGTGCCATCGCCATCATATTATCCCTGGAGAAAATTTTGAAAGGACTTTGGATTCCATCAAAAATAGGAAAGGGCCCATATAGCCGAGGCGGTAAACGCACGGGTATTCAGCATGACCATGCTGAGGGTGACGGGTTCGATTCCCGGTCGGTCCAGGATCTTTTCGTAAAGGAAATTTCCTTGACTTCCTTGGGCATAGAGTATCTTCGTGCCTGCCACACGATATACACATGCAAAATGGTCATTGGCAGAGGAAGCTCTCAGTTAATAACTGTGGAAGTGCTCATAGAACACTAAGCTGAGAAGCAGGCTTTGTCCCAGTGAGGACGTTACGCCAAGAAGAGAAGAAGAGGAGAGGAAGTTCCGAAAATAGTTGGATTAAATGCGTACTTTGGTGATGATTAGACACAGAACATCGCAATCTTTCCCAATCGAACATTTTTCATTCGTATATTGTATAGCCGGCTCGCGCTAGTGAATCGAGTCTTTAGTGGAAGGAACGAAAATCTGTGTATTCTGTATTTATTGCGTCGACGGCTGAGTCGACGTTCATAACTTGCGAGCTAGTTTCCTAAAAATCTGGACATATAAAAATAAAAGAGTCGGATAACATCGATAAATTACATTTTTCATCAAGTTACGGAAAAGAGTTGCTGAATCGGCCAAAAGAGTCGACTCTTTTTTGAGAGTGAATCGGTAGCGATTCACTCTCAAAATTGAATGATTTTCCCATCTCTAAGGGGGGGGGGGTCTGAGATGGCCGAAAAAAAGTCTACGTAGTTTATGGACAGCGCCTTTGATGAGTTACCTTCTGTTTCGATGTCATAGTCATTTGAACGGTTAGACAATACAAGTTCTTTTGTTGTCCTACTGCATTGTGTGTGGTTTTGAATAGGCTAGAGAACGACTGCCTCAGCCTTGGTGGGTTGGGGTCCGGTGCTTGTTGTCTTCGTTTTTTTTTTTTCAGGCTTTGCGGTACGTGATCTTCTCGGTGATTTTCATGCGTTGAATTTCCGAGTTTATGCTGGTACACTGGGCACTCCTTCGATAGAGCATGATGATCTTCACGATATACAAGGCACAAATTTGACAATTCTTCTAAGACCGAACTTCAAGCAGTTCGGTGGGGATATGTATTGTTTGAGTCACCCACCTTTCCTTCAGAAAATTTGTTCTATTTGCTTCACCAACCACTAGTTGATTTTCTATGGGGTTCCACGATATGAAAAAAAATGGCTTTAGCTTGAAAAGCAAACGGCGTAACGATGTTTCTCTCTCGAAAGCTTCAACCAAACCGCTGATTTTTTTAACACATACCTATCTATGGTTGGCTTTATTACATTTACCCTTTTGGAGCCGATTTTTTTCGCCGCTGCCGACGCAACCTCGCTGGTGTCGAACACGTTTGATATGCTCGGTTTCATCGCCGGGGTCATATATGATTCCTCCGGCTCCAAAGGGTTAAGTAGGAAGTTTAGTGATCAATATTAGAAAGAACAATTTTTGTAAATGTAAGGCAAAAAAAAAAATAAAGCTCACAAAAGTCTTTTAAGTTGGCACTAGAAATAAAATTATCCATGAACGAAAAAGGGATTTATTTTTACTTCTTCAAAGAAGCGTATTCTCATACATTTCTGGAGCTCGATTTGAATAGGTCGTATGTGCTTTTGTCGATATAAAATTCGATCAGTTTATTTTAGTTATTGTAGCAATATGGGAGATATTTTGGAGACTTTTAATGATGCAACGGAAAGCCTGTTTTGTAAGGATTCTGCTGCATGTATCAACTTTGTTCAATTTCAATAGTTTTCGCTGTAATAAGCGAATCCAACTGATCGAATTTTTAATCGACAAAAGTACATACGACCTATTCAAATCGAGCTCCAGATTTCATTGTTTAACCCTTATGTAGCCGACAGGGTACCCGGGTACCCAGCATCCATTTAATATACACGGTGTAGAAAAAAGCAAAAAGTTTGTCGGACACATAACGGTTAAGAGGATGTTTTAAACTTGATTACACTAGTTACTGTTTGCACTAAGTTATGCTTGCACTTGCAAATCTCTGTCATTACTATGATACCAAAATCCGTGATTTTCCATTTCAAACATCAAACCTACCACTACGAGGTTCATTCCGTCCTTCCAAGAACCCATTATGTGCTACTAGTGTGTTTACATTAAGCCCCCACTGTTCGCTCTAACATGCCATTACGGGTCCCTCAAGTGTGCTCTTGAAGAATCTTCCGAGAATTTTCCCCAGGCTAAAACGAACCGCCGCCCTCGCCCATTACCCTTTTTTTCGTAACGGTGCGGTGGTGCAACACTCAGAAACCCTCGACGGAGGTTGTCATCTCAAGTGGAATCCTTCTACCAACCAACCGTTTATATCGCATGCACTAGGCAGCTTCAGCAGGTACCTTCTGGCGCGGGCAAACGTAAAGAAAGCTCCAAGAAAAACTGAGAATAAAATATTCAAATATGACGGGAGTTAAACATGCACATGTAGTGCGCTCCTTACTTCCCGTACGTACGTACGGGGTGTGCCCTGTGACTCGGTGAGTTTTCGTTTGCCGAAAGTGGCTTTTCCTTGTATAGGGTATTTGTTCCCATCGTTGTGGTAGTACCTAATGTTGCGGTAATGGCAATTGAGCACTTTTTCGACTGAAATGTTACCAAAAAGTATTTTTAATAGATGTCTGGTGCTTAAATTATGAGATTGCACCATTTGTTTGCTTAAGATTTGCCCAAAAACCTATTTAAAAAAAAAATATTTTCCTAAATGTGTTTGCTGCTGTGTTCCTATTGTTGCGGTAGTGTTCCTAATGTTGCGGTATCCCATATGATTTCAATGGGATACCGCAACAATAGGAACAAAATACCGCAACATTAGGAACACATACCGCAACATTAGGAACACAATGTTCTTTCAGATAAAAACGAATAAAATGCTCATAATAACATCAAAGTGGCAATATTTCGTTATTTTCCCGTAGATTAAGGATGGATTTTATTATTTTCAATTCAATCCATGTAAAAAGTTTGCGTGGGGCGATACAATTGTGGTTTAAACATGAACCCAGCGCTTAACTCCTCCATGATCGGATCAATTACCCTAAATATGATATTCTAGATTGCTCACTTACAACTCAACTTTCGTGCTGGTTTGGCCCCCCTTTACCCATCATCATTTGGTACTTTACCAGTGTGGATGAAGGGGCATATGTCTTAATTCTGCTTCGTGAGAATTGTTGCACCTTGTTCAAACTTGCTTCATGTATGAATTGTGCTCTTGGGTGTAAGAGTATTTTTTTGGCGAATGCAAACGATTGTTGATAAGGGGAAACTTCGGATTAAAAAATAGTGCCTGTTTTAAGAATTATGCTTGATGTTTTTAAGATAATTTAAATAAACTGAACAATAAAATATCGAAACATGAAATAAATTCACATTTCTACAAGTTATGGAAGCGATCTCATTGCCTGTTTAGATTAATCTTGTGGCTACTTTGGCCGGTTTTCCAATAGTATATGTTTATAAATGATTGACTGATAGATATATTAGTGAAAAACATATCACTTGTTTTGGAGGGATTCGAACCTACGACTCCGTATCGCCGGTCAGGCGCTTCAACCAACTAAGCCACAGAACTGTAGGGATTGAGAGGGATACCGAGCAAAGCATAAACAGGGCATATAGCATTAGCAGCAAAGATGCGCTACCAGTTAAACAAAGCAAGCGAAACAAACGATCAAGATGTATTGATTGATTGATTGATTTGTCTTTATAGAGATAAATGACATTTCGACACACGAACACTAGCGTGAATTTTTCCATACACAAAAATGCACGCTAATGCAAAGGCTATTCAGATTGCATATGCAATTATTACCCAATTTATTTGGGTAAAACGGCTAAATAATGATAAAACTAACAACCGGGGTAAGAGTGCACATATTTTCCCCCAAGTTTCACAACTACATCTACAAAAGAGACACGCACACATTTGAACGCGATTACCACTATACTCTTCACGCATTATTTTTTTACGCATGGCATTGTTTTGAAGGCAAGCAGAGGCGGTGGCAAGCGGATAACAGGCAAGGTCTTCTTTCTTGGTGTGCATCGCAGCTGTGAATGGAGAACGCGATTTGAAATTGGTCGTTATTTTATGCGTGGAGTTCTTGTGTGGCTTTCGGCTTTGGATAAGCTCTGAGGCCGTTACAGCTGTTATTGTTCTTGACACGGCGTATACCGGGGGAAGCTAGGTTGAAGTATGAATCCTAACGATTCTGCGCACGCAAACCCGAAACAGTATCAATAACCTTTGCATTGCAGTTGTTTTGCAAAGAACTTGTGGGCTTCTTTTCTGTGTTCCAGTCTCGATTCCTGCGTTCATGTCTGGTGGTTAAAATGTGTGTTTCCCTCTGCTAAAATAAATGTAAATGGCTATTGTCCGGATTCTATAGGAGCTGAAACCATATAATCTTACCCGAGAGGGTAAGCCGATGGTGAATTCCCCTGAGAGGGTAAGCCATAATAAAGAAAGCGAATTCCCCCGAGAGGGTGATGAGATATGATGAGAGATAAGAGCAGAGGTGAGAGATTATAAAGGAGAGATGATAGATGAGAGATTATAGATGAGAGGTATGGGATAAGGAATAGCAAATGATGATGAAGGATAAGAGATGAGAGATGATGATCAAAGATTAGAGAAAAGAGATTAGAGAAAAAATGAGACACGATGGTGATGAAAAAAGAGAAGTGAAGGATGCGAGATTTGAGATGAGAGATTAGAGATGACAAAAATCAAGAGGTCAGAGATGAGAGATGTCAGATGAGAGATGAGATCGGCATTACTGTGGTAAAGGTTAAAAAAAAAGATGTGAAAATGCCTTAGAAAATGCAATAAGTGACAAAGACGGTGGTTGGAAATGAGGATAATTAGCCCTATACACAGCGGCTGACAGCTGATGGCCGCGACCAGAAAAGAAGAAGAAGAAGAAATGAGGATGATTATGATGGTGATGATTGATAATGATGATAGATGAGAGATGAGATATGAGAGATAATAGATGGGAAATTAGAGATGATGACAAGAAGATATGTTGATGATGCTGATGATGATGATAATGATGATGTTGATGATGATGATGATGATGATGGCGATGCGAGATGAGAGGTGAGAGATGAGGAACGAAAGATGAGAAATGGTAAATGAGAGATGAGAGGTGATGATGATAAGAGATGCCGATAATCATGATGATGGTGATGAGAGATGAAATATGAGAGAAGGTGATGATGATGAGATGAAAGATGACAGATGGGAGATGAGAGATGAGAAATTAGAGATTACAGTTGAAAGATGAGAAATAAGAGATGAGAGATAAGATGAGAGATGAGAAATTAAAGTTGAGAGTTGAGTGATGAGAGCTGAGAGATGAAAGATGATGGACTAAAGATGAGAGATGGTAGATGAGAGTTGATGATGATGAGAGATGAAAAATTAGAGATCAGAGATGAGAAATGAGAGATTACAAATGAAAGATGATAAATGAGAGATGAGAGATAAGAAAGAAGAAATGATAGACGATAATAATGAGATATGGCATGACTGGTAAAGGTTAAAAAATAAGGTAGTAAAAGTGACTGTTGCGAATAGTTCCAATACGTTAGGCTTTGTGGAACTGGCAACCCTGAAGCAAGAACGACGTACACCGCAGTAGCTGCCTATTGGATGTAGAGAACGTAGAGCAGTGCATTTTAATTCGCGATAGGTGGAACAACTACGAATTGTGTGCTGTTGTTGGGTGACTTGTCCGGAACTTATACTACAATGTAATATTGTTTTATATTTATATACAAATGAATTAATTAATCGTTAATAAATTTGCAGTTATTGAAGCTGCTGGAAAAATAAGCTGCTATCAATATGGTATTTAGTTCCGAACGTATCACACGCCCCAACAGTGACAAAGAAGGTGGTTGAAAATGGGGATAATTTTTAGAACGAAGACATCCATAAGTTGTAGTACGATACAGTGAAATGTAAACGAACTGAAATGAAAAATAAATGATGGGAGATTAGAGATCATGATAAGAAGATATGTTGATGATGATGATAATAATGGTGATGGCGATGAGAGATGAGAGGTGACAGATGAGGGACGAAAGATGAGAAATGGTAAATAAGAGATGAGAGTTGATGATGATAAAATTTGCCGATGATGATGATGATGGTGATGAGAGATGAAATATGAGAGAAGATGATGATGATGGGATGAAAGATGAGAGATGAGAAATGAGAGATTACAGATGAAATATGAGAAATAAGAGCTGAGAGATGAAAGATGAGCGATGAAAGATGAGAGGAGAGAGATAGTAAATTAAAGTTGAGAGATATGTGATGAGAGATGGAAGCTGAGGGATTGAAGATGAGAGACTAAAGATGAGAGTTGATGATGATACGAGATAATGATGATGATGATGATGATTATGACGGTGGTGATGACGATGAGAGATGAGAGGTGACAGATGATGGACGGAAGATTAGAAATGGTAAATGAGAGATGAGAGTTGATGATTATAAGAGATACCGATGATAATGATGATGATGATGGTGATGAGAGATGAAATATGAGAGAAGATGATTAGAGATGAAAGATGAGATATGATAATTGAGAGATTACAGATAAAAGATGAGCAATAAGAGATGAGAGATGAAATATAAGCGACGAAATATGAGAGATGAAACATGGTAGATGAGAGATGAAAAATGAAAGAGATAAAGTTACGATTCTGCAGAATAGAGAGTCAAACTGGATTCGAAGCGTCACCCAAGTCTGTCTTTCACAACTTTATCTCTCCTTCGGCTCTTAGATGCCAATCTCCCATACTCTCGCGTACTTATACTAAGACTCATACTTAGACCCGTCTCCCAAATGCAAGCGCATTGTTTTTAGAATGTCGATATTGAAGCTCGACCAACCCATACTTTGTCAGCGACCACATAATCGGTGTAAGCTCAAAATGCATTGAGCGCTTGTGTAGAGGCACCTTTTTTTCCATTCCGCCACTCGACACTCCAGTCACTCATCGTTATCCATCTACAAAGGCAATCAAAACTGATTTATCTTACATCTGACGATCCGCTTTATTGCAAAAAAAAAAACATAACAAATATAATAAATCATGATTCGTTTGCCCCACAATGTCATTAGCTAGACCCATCCATTTCATCTTCA
>NC_085137.1:154473416-154485173 GCF_035046485.1 Aedes albopictus | reverse complement strand
GTTTTGCGAGAGGGTTCTTTTGTATGTGTGTAGATACCTCGTTCTAAATAACCGTAGCTACGAACACTAGCCAGCCAGCGAGGGAGGGGTTTTTCCAGAACGGATGCATTTCCCTGGAATGTTACACTTTGCTAAATGTGGGTAAAGTTTTTTCGGTTTAATTTCCTACAAAGCATTTCCTGCTGTTTCTGCTTGCTTGCAGGGCTCTCTCTCTAGTCAAAAGCTTGGGATAGTTTCAAATTATTTACGAGAATTCGAGGAACCCTTGAACAAAAGGATATGGCGCGCGGTTTTAATGGGGATCGTCGTCGTCCTTGGTTGGGTGTACCTGGTGGAGAGGGGTACAAAAATTTAAAGTTTTTTGTTGCTCAGTGTCGTTGAAGCCATTGTATTTTGAGGATAAGTACAATCAAATTTTCATAAGTGATTAATCGGTTACAACTGAATAAACTTTGTTAGCCAGCAAATATAGAATTCGGAACAGAAAATATTTGAAACCTTAACAGCGTATCAGCGTACCTAGATACGCGGAGAGTATTTGCCGTGCAGTTGCAGGTTTGCAATAACACTATGTATACACTCAAACCTCCATTTAGGTAAAACCTATTTGGGTCCCTCCATTTAGGTAACGTTACCTAAATGGAATCTGATTGTGGTTTAAGGGAATTAAGTTGTAAGTGGATGGATGTGCGAGAGTTCGACTGCTGGATCTATATTCTAGGTTAGAAAAATTCGGCTTATCAGTCCTAGAAAAGAGTTGTAAGTGGAGTTAAAAGGAGTTCAGGGCGTGCTCAGGGGGAGCAATGAGGGCGGATGGGGTTGGTTGGGGGGACCCCCGAAAACGCCTGCGTAGCGCCTCTGAAACCCGTCATAAATCCTCTGAAGCTTCATAGATCGCCCTTGAAATCCCCCTAACACCTCCTCGGACCCCATGTAACGCACCTGAGATCCTCAGAAACCCCCAACAAGCATGGGAAAACTCATTCGCTCACCCGAACGCCAGCGATACAAAATAGCAAAAAGAACACTAACAACCCAATACTGAGTGAGAGCACGGCGCACCAAGAACGAACGCAACACGAACGGGTCGCCACCGAAGCAAATCAGGAGAGAAACAAATAGAGTGTGAAATGAATCAGCTTGGATCGGTTCGTACGAAAACAACGTACGCTCTCTCAACTACCGAGTGGCATTCAGCAGATTGAATCTAAACGCGCTCACTGATTCAATTCCCAGTACTGAATGCTTCTACTGAACGCTAAATGAACGTTCCAAAACGAATGCTCTCGCACCCGACTCAGAATGCAAACATTCGTTCAATCTCGGTTCGTTCGTCTTCGGCACACAGATTCAATAGCGATTCATTCGGCCGTCGTTGCTTGCGTCGCCCGGTGCTCGGCGATTAGAACGAATGGGCAATGAAAGTGGAATGGTTTTGCTTGGATGGGGGAGAAGCACACTCGCATCAGATTGTGCGGGGTTGTGAGTGAGGGATACGCAATAAATGAATGAGTTTTTCCCATCCTTGACCCCCAATATCGCCTACGTAACGCCTGAGAAACGCCTTCGAAACTCGCCAAAAATCATCTGAAGCTGTCTGAAATGCCTTCGAATTCCCCCCACAATCCCCTTGAATCCCATGTAACGCACCTGAGACCTCCAGAAACCACCGAAAACGTCTTCGTAACGCCTCTCAAACTCACTAAAAATCCTCTGAAGCTTTCTGAAATGCCTTCGAAACCCCTCTGAAACCCCCTCGGACTCCATGTAACGCACCAGAGACCCTCAGAAACCACCGAAAACGCCTACGTAACGCCTGTGTAAAACCTCTGAAGCTCTTAAGCTTACTGAAATGCCTTCGTATTCCCCCTAAAACCCCCTCGGACCCCATGTAACGCACCTCACCCCCTCAGAAACCCTCGAAAACGCCTTCGTAACGCCTGGATATCACCGCTGAAACTCGCCTAAAATCTTCTGAAGCTCTCTGAAATGCCTTCAAAATTCCCTTAAAACCCCCACCGACCCTATGTTACGCACCTGAGACCCTCAGAAACCTCCAAATACGCCTACGTAATGCCTTTGAAACTCGCCAAAAATTATATGAAGCTGTCTGAAATGCCTTCAAAATCCCCCTAAAACCCCTAAAGGTAAAAACTCTATTTAGGCAGTCCCGACTTGTTACCTAAATGGAAGTTTTGGTGTACCTTCCGGTGGTGAGGATGCATCAAACAGAGTAACCCCAATTTAAGGTGTTAAGCAACCCTTACCGTGGAATAAATGACCGAGGGGATGGAAAAGATACTTGATCGCCAACGGAGCCTAGGCTACCGTCCCAGTAATTTGTCCATTACAGCGTTAATGCACGTGGTGGACCTTTTCCCGTACTACGTGTGGAAATCCATAATGAGCTTAATCAGCAAAAAATCACTCCTTCGCGAACAGTGGGTTAGTTATTAGGTGTCCTTTAAGGAGAGCAGGGATAAAAGAGATAACTTTGCGCGTAGGGAACCCTAGCTTACGTACCGCGAAGGGTCATGGATTGAGAAAGATTGATGAGAGCCATAAACAAGAACAAAGTGGGTTTTGTGCCTTGGACCTCAAGCAGGCCTTATTGAGACCTCGTTATTCAAAGATGGCGGTAAAGGGGGTCCATATAGCCGAGGCGGTAAACGCACGGGTATTCAGCATGACCATGCTGAGGGTGACGGGTTCGATTCCCGGTCGGTCCAGGATCTTTTCGTAAAGGAAATTTCCTTGACTTCCTTGGGCATAGAGTATCTTCGTGCCTGCCACACGATATACACATGCAAAATGGTCATTGGCAGAGGAAGCTCTCAGTTAATAACTGCGGAAGTGCTCATAGAACACTAAGCTGAGAAGCAGGCTTTGTCCCAGTGAGGACGTTACGCCAAGAAGAGAAGAGGAGAGGAGGTAAAGCAGAACCATGATAAACTTATTTTGAAGAGACATTTAAAAGTAAAAGTGCCAAATTGGAGAAAAAGCCGACCGTCTTCGCGAGTCTTATCCCAGGTCAAAAGCAATAGCTTCCGTCTGGATAGACTTCGGAACCTTCAACTTCACGAGCTTCTCGTGGCCCTGCCTGACCACCATCATTGACTTGCGATGAATGTTGAAACGTACTTAGTGGGTCGGAGTTGTTGTCTTGTTTTCTTCTTTGCTGGGCTGTTCGAGTGTCTGTTATCCCCCAAATGCATGAAGAAGGAAAAGGGGCTTTTTAGAGGGTCTAAGACACGTTTCAGAGCCTCCCAGGGGTTTTCAGAATCACTTTTGGGGGAGCCCAAGGGACTTTAGGGGTTCCTGGATAGCATAAGGCCTCAGGAACATTTCAGAGAGTCCCAGAGGAGTTTCGAGGAGTTACAGGGGGTCTCAAGTGCATTTCATGGGGTCTCTGGGGCGTTTCGGGGGTTCCATGAGGTCCCAGCACTTCATGAGGTCCCATCGGGCTTCTTGGGACTTCCAGAGGGCCTCAGAGGCATTCCAGAGGATCCCATGTGGTTTTATGAGAGTACCTTAAGGTTTCAGGGTTGAGTGGCCTCTGGGGGAGGTATCAAGGGTGTTTGAACGGGTCTCAGTGTGTTTCTGGAGGTCTCAAGAGGCTACAGGGGTGCGCCAGGGCCAGGGGGTCTCAGGGGTGCTTTAGGGGAGGGGGTTCGAAAGCGCTCCAAGAAGGCTCATAGGGGGTTTCAGTGGCATTTTAAGGGTTCTCAGGACGTTTCTGGGGGTTCCAGGGGGTTTCAGAGGAGCTCCAGAGACCCTTAAACGATTCAGAGAGTTTCAGAGGCGTCCAATGGGACCTCATGAGCAATTAAGGAAACGTTTCTTGGGATTAGTAGATCTCAGGTGCGTTTAAAGGGGTCTCAGGATTACCTGGAGGTCACAAGGGCATTTCAAGTTATCTCAGGGGCGTTTCATGGAGCTCTACGAGTTTTCAGGGGCGATTCAGAGGCTTTAAGGGCATTACGATGTCCCTCGAGGTTTAAGGGGCTACAGGGTAAAGGAGGAGGATATATGTGGTGATGACCGTAGCCACACGAATGCCTAATACGGTCTAACCCCGAATCTACGGTGTAATGCGACCCGTGCCTATGGATGCATGGCTGGGGGGGTGAAACAAATACTCAGTCGCGAACGGAGCCTGTGGGGTACCAGGGAGAACCCCACAGTATTCATCCCTTGCTGCGTTAATGCAGGGCTCTGGCGCAGTCGACCTTTACTTCCCGTGCGACTCGTGGGAACAACAATGAGCAACAACAACAAACAAAATAAAACAACAGGTGCCAACTGCCTCTCTCAGCTGGAAAAAATGGACACTGACCAGGGAGATTCGCTGGAGCAGCTCGAAGCACAGCTAGATAGTAAATCACTGGAAAATCTGTCCAGTTGTCCATCGATCAACTTGGACACTCCAAAGAACTCCGAGATGGAAGACAGCGACGAGGACGATCGAGTAAGCGTCACTATCAAGACATCAAGGGGATCAACCGTTGCAAATCCGGAACAATCTCAGCAAATGGACCGAATCAAGCTAAGTGGTGCCGGTAAAAAGCGACTGAAAAAACTGCTAGATCAGGGCTATGACAAAGACGAGGCCTATCGCCTTGCCTACAGGCCAAGCGTGCAGTCAGAACCATCGAAAAGGCCTAGAGATGACCTATCGAGTGGTGAGAAGCCACAACCCAAAAAGACAAAAGGGACATCAACACCAACGGGAAGGCCGCACAAAGACCATTCTCGGAAATCCCTAGCCACATCATCGGTGAACATCCGGCTGCAACGGCAAAGAGATCCAAACTTCCAAGATGGAAGGGCAGAGGCAGATGCTGTCCACATGCAACCCGGTACCTCTAAAGTTGCGAATAAGACAAACGAAGACGCTGAACGCTCCAAACCCGGGAAACTGAAAGTCCCAGGTAAACAGGCTAAAGCTGGAAGTTGCAGTCAACTCGGGAATACGAAGGTCCCAGATAGGAAAACAGAGGCAGCAGCAGGGCGAAGTCAACCCGGGAAACCGAAAGTCCCAGGCACGAAGCAAAAAGCAAAAACTGCTCATACTCTACCCGGGAATATTAAAGTCCCTGGTAAGGGGGCATTGGCAGTAGCTGAGAGTCGTCTATCAAGGAATCTAAAAGTCCCAGATAGGAAAACTAAGCCCACTGCTACTCAAAATCCGCTATACACGGAGGTTGTGAGCCAAGTACGCATAGGAATAATACCAAAGGACTATCCGACTACAGCTCTAACAACACAACAGCTAATATTGGTACAAGACACCATTATTAACAAAGTAGTGGAAAATCGGGGAACAGATGTAAAACCGATTTTCAGAGGCTGCACCATAAAAACAGGCTTCCTTGTTATCAACTGCCACGACCAGGCTACAGCGGACTGGTTAAAAAGGATAACTCCGAGCCTACTTGTATGCGAGGGAGTTGAGTTGATAGCGGTCGACGAAAAGAACATTCCTAGATCGGAAATCTTGGTAGCCTACCTGCCAAAAAGCGCCACTAAAAGCAACGAGCAAATAATGGCATTCATCGAGTCACAGAATGACATGGACACGGATTCCTGGAGAATTCTGCAAAGATCTTCCCCTAACGGGAATGATGTTGAGCTGGTTCTCACAGTGAACGAGGACTCAATGCAGAAATTGACAAGACGGGGATTTCAAATCAACTACTTGTATCACACTGCAAAACTACGTCGGGTCAAGAAAAGCAGGATCGACAAGCAGGACAGTAACACTGACTGTAGAGAGGTTCAGGATATGGCAATGGAAACGGAAGTCGCCAGTATGATACAGGGCAAAGACCTAGGGAACACGCTGCCGGGCCCTCAAGTGGACCAGCAGCAACAAATTCCTGGGCCAAGTCCGGTAAATACTACTGGTGATGAATGTGAAAGTTCGTCTAAAACTGAATCCCAAGAAGGAACTGCTAAAACGAATCCGAAAAAGGATAATAACCGTGGTGAGAACAACAGTAGTTCACTGGGAATGCAAAAGAAGGTCCCAGAAATCTCCAAAGAGTCCTCCACAAAAGGCACAAAAACTAAGCCGACGATCCGCCAGTCACAAAAAAGCGGATCGTCAACGCAATGACCAACATAAAATTGGTTCAGGCAAACCTACAGCATGCAAGAGGGGCATCAGGCGTACTTTTGCAAAGGTTTGCCAAAGAAGACCTCGACCTGGCGTTAGTACAGGAACCGTGGGTCAACAATCATAGGGTGATGGGCCTTACTACACCAAAATGTAAGTTACTCTATGATGATAGCCATCCTTCTCCAAGGACAGCTATCTTAGTAAATGGAAGGATTAATTTTACTCCTATTACAGAATTTATCAAACGAGACATCGTAGCCATCAGGGTGGAGGTTCCAACAACCAGGGGTAAGTCTATCGTTAATATAGCATCAGCTTACTTTCCTGGTGATGAAGAAGAAGCTCCGACGTCCTCAATCTGCGAATTTGTCACCAGCTGCAGACAACAAAACCAGCAATTTATTATCTGCTGCGATGCCAACGCTCACCACACTGTATGGGGAAGCAGTGACATCAACAAACGAGGTGAGTCCCTTTTAGAATATATTTCTGCTAATAACATTGATATATGTAACAGAGGGGACAAACCCACATATGTTAACTCAAGGCGACATGAAGTACTTGATTTAACACTTTGTAGCCAAATTCTAACAGATAGAATTACCTCTTGGGAAGTATCTGACGAGGTATCTCTCTCAGATCATAAGCATATCACCTTCTCAATAGAGAGGGGAGAGACCGTGAGGGAATTCTATCGAGACCCCAGGAACACCAACTGGGATCTCTACAAGCAAATTCTTGCGACCAAGCAACCTCTGCTGGACGAAAAAATAAGAACAGCAGAGCAACTAGAAGAAGCTTCTAGGATGGTCACTAACAAAATTATACAAGCATACTACGAAAGTTGTCCACAAAGGGAAAGGAGTTCAAACAGGAAAGTCCCTTGGTGGAACAACGCTCTACAAAAAATGAGGAGGAAAGTAAGAAAACTCTTCAACAGAGCAAAAGCAACTTCGGATTGGGGCCAATATAGAAAGGCTCTAACCGAATATAGCACTGAAATAAGGAAAAGCAAACGAAGACATTGGAGATTCATGTGTGAAAACATCCAATACACTTCAGAAGCGGCCAGGCTTCAAAAAGTCCTTTCTAAGGAACACTCAAATGGCCTAGGCAACGTTAAGAAGGATAATGGCACAATCACCAGAAGTCCTTCAGAAACATTGGAAGTACTGATGGAAAAACATTTCCCAGGCTCATTTGCTGTTGATGAAAATTCATCGGGACAATTGAGGACAAATTCTGGACGCAATATGAACAGAAAAGATGCACTCATGGAATCCCGAAAAATTTTCACAGTGGCAATGGTGGACTGGGCAATAAATTCCTTCGACCCTTTCAAATCTTCTGGAGAAGACGGCATTTTTCCGGCGCTAATACAGCACGGTAGGGACATAATCATCCCTGCTTTAGTTGAGATGTTTATTAGTAGCATGACACTGTGCTACATTCCCAGTTGGTGGAATAAGGTAAGAGTGATATTCATACCAAAAAACGGCAAACGGGACAAAACACAGCCTAAAGCATACAGGCCAATAAGCCTAACCTCAATTATACTCAAAATAATGGAGAAGATTCTGGATGAGCATATCAAAGGCTCGTTTTTAAAAGCTCACAAGCTAAATAAATTACAGTTTGCCTATTGCAAAGGCAAGTCGACGGTAACAGCCCTTCACACGTTAACACAAAAAATAGAAAAAAAGCATCAAATACAAGGAAGTAGCGTACTGTGCATTTCTTGATATTGAAGGTGCGTTTGATAACGCTTCACATGCTTCAATCAGATCAGCTATGTATAAACGGGGCTTTCATGGCTCAATCGTTGACTGGATCACTGCAGCGCTGAGAAATCGATGTATTGTCTCTAGACTGGGCGAATCAACCATTAAAGTAAGTACGTCTAAGGGCTGTCCCCAAGGAGGTGTACTTTCACCATTGCTGTGGTCTTTAGTTGTTGATGACTTGCTTAATAGTTTAGTGGCAATGGGATTCGAAGTCATTGGTTATGCAGATGATATCGTGATAGTGGTAAGAGGGAAGCATGATGAAACGCTATCAAACAGAATGCAAATAGCGGTTAAACTACACTCTTGCCTGGTGTAAAGGAGAGGGATTAAACGTAAATCCCTCAAAAACTACTCTTGTAATTTTTACAAGAAAAAGAAATGTCAATATAAAGGCACCGTCCTTGGATGGGGTACAGTTGACATTCTCCTCCAGGGTGAAATATTTAGGAGTCATACTAGATAAAAAACTGAACTGGAGTGAACATCTAGAGCATGTAGTAAATAAGGCAACAACTGCTCTTTGGGCCTGTCGGAGAGTGATCGGGGGAAAGTGGGGGCTAAAACCCAGGATAGTTCATTGGATCTACCTGGCAGTTGTTAGACCCAAAGTCTCTTATGCCTCTCTAGTCTGGTGGCCTAAAACCAAAACCAAAACAGCCCAACGAGTGCTGGCTAAACTTCAACGTTTAGCAACAGTGTCAATAACAGGAGCTATTCGAAGTACTCCTGGTTCAACACTAGATGCCTTAATGCATCTGCTACCCTTGCACCAATTTGTGCAACTAGAGGCGAAGAAAAGTGCCTTGAAGTTAAAAAGATATAAGAACATCTTAGAAGGCGATCTAACAGGACATTTGAAAATCTTAACCAATGTTACTGTAAATCCACTAGTAATACAAAATGAAGACTGGATGGAACCAAAATTCATCTTAGATATACCATACAAAGTTTCGATTGATGATCGGAGCGTATGGGAATCAGGAGGACCAACGGTTCGACCAGGATCTATTGTATTCTATACGGATGGATCGAAAATGAGTGATAGAACTGGGGCTGGAGTATATGGACCCAGGACTAAACTCGCCATACCAATGGGTAAATGGCCAACGGTGTTCCAAGCTGAAATTCAAGCTATTTTGGAATGCGCTGCCATCTGTCTTAAAAGAAAATATAGACATGCGAATATCTATATCTTTTCAGACAGTCAGGCAGCTTTAAAGGCAGTCTGCACATTTGAATGTTATTCTAAGCTAGTATGGGAGTGCATTACACTACTGAAGGAACTGGCTGGAAGGAATACTGTAAAATTATTCTGGGTACCAGGTCATTGTGGAATTGCAGGCAACGAAATTGCGGACCAGCTAGCTAGGGAGGGATCTCTGGGTGCCTTGTATGGACCGGAACCCTTCTGTGGAGTATCATCAAGTGCTCTATCGATGGAGCTAAAAAAATGGGAGAAACAGAGCGTAGGAGCAAACTGGCATACTGCACCTGGAATATCCCAGTCAAAGAGATTCATCGTGCCAAGCGTGAAAAACACGAACACTCTACTGAAACTTAGTAAACGCGAATTAAGTGTGTACACAGGATTGTTAACTGGGCACTGCCCATCTCGACACTTTCTATTGAAGCTCAAGAAGATTGAATCAGAAGAATGTCGGTTCTGTGGTTTCAACTCTGAAACCTCGGAACATCTACTTTGTGAGTGTAGTTTTCTCTTTAAGAAGAGAGAACGTTATTTCGGTGGATGTATCATGCATCCCCGAGATATCTGGTGGAATATAAATCCCAAGAAGGTAGTGGCTTTCATTTTGGAAACTATTCCAGACTGGGGTATAATGCAGGCCTAAAAAAAAAACAATCGCTAGTTCTTAATACTAGTGAGTGTACTAATGTACTGCATAAAGCAACTGGGTCTTACCACAATAGATCAATTAATGGTCGCAGTGGTTGTGTACCCCTACAGGGAAAAAAAAAAAAAAAAAAAAAAAAAAAGAGGGGCTACAGGGGGTTTCAATGGGGTGCCAGAAGATCTCGGGGGCGCTTCAGGAAGTCTCAGGGGTTTCACGAGATCGCAGGGGGTTACAGAGGGTCTCATGGAAATTTTTAGAGGTCTCAGGGAGCTTCAATGGGCTCCAGTGGTGTTTCAGGGGATCTTAGGGGCGTTTTGGGGTGCTTCAGAGAGGGTTTAAAGGGTGCTCTATGGGGATGTTTTGGGGTCCCAGGAACAGTAGGCATGAGAATCCCCCAGCCAGCAATTTGGTTGCTATATCGAAATTGCAACTGAACTAGTCGCACATATATAGCACAAAAGAAATCGTACTCAATGCACGAAACAGGCATATACATACTAAGGTGGAGGCCATATCGAAACATATATACGATTATTGTGATTCCACCCAACATAATTTACGATTTCTCGAAAAATTTCTACGATTTCGCCGATTTTGTCCGTCTAAATATACGATTATGCATGATCTTATTACGATTGAGAGTATCAATATACGACTCAAGATTTTCAAATAAAAAAAAACAATTGGTGTTCAGTGGGAATCGAACTTAGGTCCTTTGATTGGGAACTGCGCGTTATCTCTATTGGCTATACTGCCAAGTCGAAAATAGAGAGTTTAAAGTGAATGGCATGAAACGAATAAAAATTAGCATGATACGGTGCGAGACTTGTGGTGGGAGCGTTGTTGTGCATTGTGTGGCATCAAAAGTGATACCGTGCAATAAGGCCCGGAATTCACATCGTTGTTGGAATCTATACATCACTTTTTGTAAGTCATCTGCTAGTATGAAAACCTATATATTTGGTTGAAATTATTGCTACCATGGTTGGAATGTGTCGACAACAACAAAATGCAAGTTAGTAATGAATAACTTTTTTTTCTTTTTCACCGTCATACAAATATGTAAACAAAACCATTTACGATTTCCGAGATTAAGATTCGACTATTAAAAGTGCAGTAACAATCATATGCGACTGTAACAATGAATATACGATTTCTACGATTTCATTCACTTGGTATACGACGCAAGTGTGACGCAAACGATCAATATACAACATTGTTATAGTTGTATACGATTTCACTGATTTTCATCATACCTTTAGGTAGCAAGCTCGATTTAGCAGATTCATATACGATGTGAAGCGACGATTTCCACGATTCAAAGAAATCATATATACGATGCTAGCGAGTTTGCAGCTTGACACTAAGAATGTATGTTTTTTCACGATTCTATCCGATTCTGTGCGATCCTACCGATAGTATCTCGCACCTTTTATGATCGGAGACGACTATATGAAACAAAATCGCAATTGAAATTTAATTTGGCATGAAATGCGATTTTACGCAATCATTGTCAACAAATATACATATTATTATACAATTCTGATTCAATATATGAAAATATACGATTTTTTCCACACAATGATTTACGATATGTGGTTGGCTGGGCCGTCACTTTATCGCAGTCTCCGGCAAGATCCGAAAGAACAGTAGTTCAACTGAAACCGTTACGCAGTTGTGTACTTCATTGCTTTGATCAGTATAGTCAGTTTCTCAGGAAAGTCGTTTCCGTCCATGATTAAGCATAACTCTGTGCTGTCGATACAGTTATATGCCACATTGAAGTAGATGATCTTGATCCCCACGGATATACTGGAGATGTTTCCCATAATATCTTGTTATTTTATAAAATTTAGCAACCCCGTTTTAAAATCAATATTTTTTTTCGCAGTTTATGGCACATCAGAACGATGATTCATTTAAGAACACCCATGTCTATTGTTAAATTTTTTTCTCCGTCAAAGATTATTGCATGATATATTTCTTGCGTTGGCGA